>NC_057761.1:37058686-37292608 GCF_010389155.1 Erigeron canadensis | reverse complement strand
ATCACAAACTAGATCTATTTACTCCTCAAAGAGGACAAGTGCCCTCTCAGCACTGTCAATCCTCTATTTCCAACGAGTATCTACCTCATAGGCAAATGAGGTCGATCACTCCAAAGCGTCAAGTCAGATCCTCTACTCCTATTCGTAAGAATCTGCCTCAGCAGGGTTCCTCCTCTTCTCACCCTGCTAGGAAGCAAGCATGGACCACGATTAGAGGACATTTGCCTTCTCAAAATCAAAATTGTGACTCCATACTTGGTCCTGTTCCTCAAATGCCCCCTCCTATGGCTAGACAAAGAAATAAGTCCAAGTCTAAGCAAAAGAGCAAGACTTCCTTTTCCTCTTCTCCTCAAATAAATGAACTCACTCAGCGAGGTGAATGATCTTTCATCTCAACTGGATTTTCTCATTCAAAGTCATGGCAATTCTCTGACAATAAATGTTATCTCTGGTGCAGTAGAGGACATGTTGCTTCTGAATGTGTTCTATTCTGTCTAAAGATGCTCCAGCAGCTGTATATGAACCTAAAATCCCTTCAGCTGCTGAAACATCTTCCTCTTCTAACAGGATCAGTGAGAACCTCTCTACTGAAACTGTTATCAGTGACTTTCCTCTTACACAACTACAAGTATTGCTGACTACATTGCTGCTCAGCGCATTGAAATTCCCATTCTCAAAGGGTTGTTTCAAATGCATGGGGGCAACCCTCAATGCTGGTTGAATACAGTGCTCCTGAAGTGTGAGCAGCTTTGCTTACGTTCATAGCAATGAAACCAGCATCTTGCCTCAAATGAAGAAAAATCCTATCCTGTCTCAGTAGGAAATCACCTCACTCTGGTAGATGCTCTCTCTATAGAGCCTACCTCTTCTGAATTACTTCAGAAAATCCTGCTGACATAGGTTTGATGAATAAAGATCCTTATCCTTTTCTCATCCATGCAGGGCTCGCTAGGTAAAGGAGTGTGGTATTTGGACAGCGGATGTTCGAAAAACATGACAGGTTCAAAATCCCTGCTGGACAACTATATTGAGGCACCAGGTCCTACAGTGGTTTGGGTGATACTCCACTGGTCAGACTGAAGGATATGGTCTTCTCTCAAATGGCCTCATAAAATTCTCAAAAGTTGCTTATGTAAATGGATTAAAGCATAATCTCATTAGCATAAGTCAACTATGTGATGCTGACTACAAAGTATATTCTTGATAAGCATCAAGGCACTATAGTAAATATCAACAAGGAAGTTGTCTTGGTTGCTCCAAGAAAAAGAGATGTATATCTTGTGACTTCACCCCTATCAAAACTGATAGTGAGACTTGTTTCTTTGCTAAGTCAGCATCTGTTAAATTGGTTAGGCACAAGCGAATGTCGCATGTGAACTTCAAAACCATAAACTCACTGGCCAAAAAGAACCTTGTTCGTGGCTTCCTCCTCTCTCTTTTGAAAAAGATAGACTATGTGGCGCTTGTGAAAAAGGCAAATGCCATAGAGCTACCTTAAATCTAAACAAGCTAACTCTGTTAAGGGTTGCTTTCACCTTCTTCACATGGACCTTTTTGGTCCAGTGAATGTCCAAAGTCTAAAGGGTAGCAAATACACTTTAGTAATTGTGGATGAATATTCACGATATACCTGGACAGTTTTCCTAAAATCTAAGAGTGATGCTGCTGATGATCATAAAATTCATTAAGAAAATGGAAAATCTCAACAGCATAAGGGTCAAAGAACTCAGAAGTGATCATGGCACTGAGTTTAGAAACCACACTCTTGAAACTTTTTGTGCTGATCAAGGGATCTCACAAAATTTCTCTTCCACTAGAACTCCTGAGCAAAATGGTGTTGCTGAAAGAAGAAATAGAACTCTTATAGAGGCAGCACGCACTATGCTCAGTGAGTCCTCTCTTCCAAATAGATTTTGGGCTGAAGCAGTTAACACTGCTTGTCACACCCAAAATAGATGCCTCATTGTCAAAAGACATGACAAAACTGCATATGAAGTTTTGAGAGGAAAGAAACCCAAATCAAATACTTTCATGTGTTTGGATGTCCTGTCTTTATACTCAATAATAAGGATCATTTAGGGAAATTTGATCCTAAAGCTGATGATGGTTATTGTTGTTATACTCTTCAATTAGCAAGCTTTTAGGGTATTCAATACTCGTCTTCAAAAAGTGGATGAATCAATTCACGTCACTTTTGATGAAAGCTCGTCTGCTCTTAAAGATATCCAGCCATCATCCACTGAAGAAATCTTCTATGAGTTCAACCCTCCAATGGAGAATACTGACACTCTTATTGATGTCCACTGCTCGCCCCCTCGTGAACAGCAGTTCACTGAGGAGTGTTCAGCAGATCCTGAGCTGGAACAAGTTGCTGCTCATATCTATACGATCGAGCCAGTTGAGCCTATCTTAAGGTCAATTCATGCAGCATCAGCCAAACCTAGATCACTGGCTGATGATGTGCAAATGGATGACTCTACTGAAGTATTTCATGATGCTTCAGACATGGTGTCTGCTGAGGATCCCATTACTGAAACCTTAAATCAGTCAAACTGCTCCACTGATCAAGCTTCTCTTGCTCCATCAATTACCATTGATCTCTCCTCCTATCCTTCTACTGATCCCATGCAAATATCTTCCGCTGCCCCTCAAGGTTCATCAAGTGTTCCATCACTAAATGGACTTCTAGTCACCCTGCTCACCAGATTATTGGTGATCCTCAGCAGGGCATTGTGACTAGATCAGCGACAAGAAATACATGTCTTTTGTTAATTTCTTGTCAATGATCACTCCTAAGAATATTGGAGAAGCCATGGTAGACCCATCTTGGGTCGCTGCCATGCAAGAAGAACTAACTCAATTCCAAAGACAACATGTTTGGTTCTTAGTTCCTCTTCCTCCTGGCAAAGAACCCATTGGTACTAAGTGGGTTTATAGGATAAAATGGATGAAGATGGTATTGTCATTCGCAACAAGGCTAGGTTAGTAGCTCAAGGTACCTTCAAGAAGAAGAGTCGACTATGACGAAACCTTTGCACCAGTGGCTAGACTTGAAGCTATACGCTTATTCCTGGCACATGCTGCTTATCGAAACTTCACAATATATCAAATGGATGTCAAGAGTGCCTTCCTAAATGGTAAACTCGAAGAAGAAGTTTATGTGGAGCAGCCACCTGGCTTTGAAGATCTAACCAAGCCAAACCATGTCTATCGTCTTTACAAAGCATTGTATGGTCTTAAACAAGCTCCCAGAGCTTGGTATGACACACTCTCCGAATTTCTTCTCTCTCATGAGTTTCAGCGAGGATCTATAGACTCCACCCTGTTTATCTATAGAAAGGGTGTTCATGTTCTCTATGTACAGATATATGTCGATGACATAATATTTGGATCCTCCAGTAAGAAACTTTGCAACAATTTTAGCTCACTAATGTCCTCTCATTTTGAAATGAGTATGATGGGTGAGCTACCTCTTCTTCCTGGTTTACAAATTCGCCAGCTCATTGATGGCATCTTCATAAACCAAGAAAAATATATCAGAGACATGCTGGCCAAATTTGATATGTCTAATATCACTACTAAGTCAACTCCCATGTCTCCTCCTAACAATCTTCATGCTGACCCTGATGGTAAGCATGTGAATCCCACATTCTATCGTGGAATGATTGGCTCTCTAATGTATCTCACAGCGAGTCGTCCCGACATTATGTTTGCTACTTGCTTGTGTGCAAGATATCAAGCATCCCCAAGGGAGTCCCATCTTCTCGCTGTCAAACGTATCTTCAAATATCTCAAAGGAACCTCCTCTCTTGGTCTCTGGTATCCCAAGGAGTCTTCCTTTGACCTAGTTGCATACTCTGACTCTGACTATGCTGGTTGCATGTTAGATAGGAAAAGTACCAGTGGAGGATGTCAACTGTTGGGGGGAAGGCTGACTAGTTGGTCTAGTAAGAAACAGCATACAGTTTCCATCTCCACTGCTGAAGCAGAGTATGTGTCAGCAGCAAGTTGTTGTGCACAAGTCCTCTGGATGAAAAACCAACTTGCTGACTATGACCTAAATTTTTCTAAAATTCCCATTATGTGTGATAACACAAGTGCTATTGCTATCACACATAATCCTGTTCAGCATTCCAAAACTAAACATATTGACATTAGGTATCACTTCATTCGTGATCATGTCACGAAAGGGGATGTTGAAATTTACTTCATCCCTACTGATGATCAACTTGCTGACATCTTCACTAAACCTCTAGATGAAAAGAGATTCAAGGATCTAGTCAGCAGGTTGGGTATGTTAAATGGTGATTTTACAAATTCAACATGATCACTCATGTTTTGCTGCTCATTTTCATCATTCCTCTTATGAAAATGAGCAGCGACTTCTTAAGTCAAAGTTATCAGCGAGCTCTTCATTCTACTCGCTGATCCCTGTTGCTTTGGGAAAAAGCAAAATAAAGGCAATGGAAAGCCAAAAGTTTCCATCTAGTCCAGCAGCAAACGGCTGCTGGTAAAGACATCTAAAATCCGTTGATCCCTGATGCTTTGGGAAAAAGCATAACAAAAGTAATATGGTGCTAAAAGTCCCTATCTAGTCCAGCAGCAAACGGCTGCTGGTAAAGACATCTAAAATCCGTTGATCCCTGATGCTTTGGGAAAAAGCATAACAAAAGTAATAGGGTGCTGAAAGTCCCTATCTAGTCCAGCAGCAAACGGCTGCTGGTAAACACGTCTAAAATCCGTTGATGGCTGACAATTTGCCAAAAATTGTTTAATGCTCTTCAGCGTCTACCTTTTTCTTGCAAAGGTGCTGATTAAAACTTGGTAACCAATTTTTTTTACAACCCTTCAGTGGATACCTCTAGATGTCTGAGTGTATTCCACTACGTATTTTTATCAATATTATATTATATAAAACCCAATTGGTTACCTCGATTTACTCCCAAATGGGCTACTTGTACACTGTGTACGCCGTATGAACTCGAGTATGGTTGAAATCGTGGTTCATCTGGTCACATCATACATCTCATACGTATATAGGTACAGTGTCCTTTTTATTTCAAAATAATATTTTTTGTTGCCACGTATGAAAGAGAGTACACACGATAACTCACTTTTTGCAGTCATGGGACCCATATCCATGTCATATATATGCAAATCGCTTCCACTTCACCCTCTCTCACGTTCATTTCTTCCTACTAATCTTTCGTATTTTCCTAAACTCTTCATATTCTCTCAAATCTCTTTTCCTTACAACATTCATTCTTCTAATCTTTCATCACTTTCATCGAAAATGACTTCTTCATCTGCACAACAAAACATTTCTTTTCTCAACTCCAAGGTATATGATAATGAAGGCATAAATCCTTCTAATCAAGTATCCTTCCAAGCATCTAAACTGGTCATCAAGGCCAATAACTATCTGGGATCTGTAGAGATCCCATCAAAAATAAAAGGGTACTTCTCCATGTTGGATTTCATCATGGGATGCCCAGCCAGAAAGGCCATTTACTCAGACCCAAAGGAAATGTGTGTCCACCTTCTTAGAGAATTTTGGTGGACATGTGATTACAAGGTTGCCAGTAGCACCATCACTGGTACGGTACTGAAAGGAGAACATACTATCTCCATCTCGGTAGAATCGTTGAGAGATGCTCTTCGTCTTCCCAAACAATCGGAAGAGCATCCATATGTGGAGTTGGTCCCCGTTGGAGTATGGAAGGAATGGTTGTTAACCATTGGGTATGGGACCAATACTGAACCTGCACAGCCTGTGCACAGCAACCCGCAGAAGAAATATCTGCCTGGTGTTTGGAGGCTGCTGTTCACCCATGTAATTCAGTGTCTGGGTGGGAACAGTGGCTCTTTTGATCAGGCCACTGCTGCACAAATGCAGATGATTTACGCGCTGGCAAATGGTCGCAACATTGACTTTGCCAGCGTAATTTTTGAAGATTTAAAAGGGAAGGTCACCATCAAGAACAGATCAAACTCTGTCCCCTTCACTCGCTTTCTCTCACTGATTTTCAAAAGGGAGCTGAAGGAAAAGTATCTCCCTGAAGGGGCACAATTCATTCTCTCTCCCAGGGTTGCAAGCTCTGTATATAAGATTCCTGCTTGTGATCCTGAACAATTTGACTCCAAGTACGCTGTGCTCTCCCCTCAAATGAAACAGGTACTTTATTCTGTATACCCTAATGTATATAGACCCAACCCTGCTGGAGCTGGTATGCTGATAATCCCCCCAGCAACCTCCAAAGCTCAAAGGAAAACCAAAACAATCTCTTCTTCTTCCACTTCACCTCCTGCTGCTGTCCCAAAACAGCAGCAACGAGTATCAAAGGGCAAAACTACTAAGGTTAAGAAGTCCTCACTGCCCAAGGACAATAGTGACCCAGCCAGCCCATCAGCAGCCTCAAAAAAGGCTGCTGACGAGAAAAAGGGTAACCGCAAGCAGCCACCTCAAACTTCTGTAGGCGAGGTTGGTGAAGATCAAGGGCCACCCCAGCCCATTAGAGTTGAGTCAACCGAATTAATCATTCCCTCTTCTTCTCTACCCTCTGAGTCGTTGTCAGCAGCCATACCACAGGTGATGCTAGAGACAACAAAATCTACGGCCGATGATGCTTTGGTGACACAACACACTGAAGCTGAGGCACCCGGTTCCCCTATCCCCTTAATTATTTCTGAAGGGTTGGCTATCGATGGTGGTGCTGGTATAGAGGAAGGTGAAAATGTTGGAGTTGTCGGTGATAGTGCTGGTATAGAAGAAGGTGAAAATGCTGGAGATGATAATGATGAGAGTGATCTGGACTTGGGAGAATTTGTGGCGGATGAGTTCCAGCTGGATTCCTCCATCCAGGCTGATGAAATAGAAGCAAGTGATATGGAGGTGGATGAAGAGGCTGCTGCTGCTGATGGTGAAGAAGCAGCAGCCGTAAATGAAAATGTAGAAGAAGCTGCTGCTGATGATAATGCAGCAGCTAATACTGAAGTAGTTGAGGTACAACCTCAAGTCATGTCTGTCGATTCTCAAATCGTTGACAGACTGACTAGACTTGAACATCAACTGAACGATCTCACCAAGGCTGCCACAATCGCCGTACAACTCAAAACTCATGAAGATGACAGATTGGTGAAGATCTTGGAGAACTGGTACAGCAAGCAGAATGAAAACACTGCCAGCATTGAGACAATAAAAGATAAATCTATATCTATGGCTGCTGATCAAGAAAAACTTCGCACCTATACAAACTCTATCAAAAAGGATCAGCAGGTCATTCGTGGGCTCTCTCGATCGCTGTGCAAAATGGGACCTGCTGTACGGTTCTCAGCACAAAAGGCAAGCAGCAGTAGTGATTCAGCTGCTGCTGAAGTAAAAACAGTGGCCAACCTGGTTTCTCGTCTTACCTCACAGGTTGAAGAAAACACTAAGGCTATCAAAGCCCTGGAAACCACTGTGGCCAGTCTTCCTCCTCCTCAAGTTTCATTTACTGAGGAAGATCGTAAGTGCCAACAAAACTTGGAGCAAGAAGTTGGGGACATCAAGAAGATGCTGTCCCAACTTCTTCAGCAGCAGGCTGCTCCTGCAGCAAAGGTGGAGGTAGTAGTTAATGATACTACCTCCAAGGGGGAGAAAGTAGATGTTGCTGTTTTGGCACTTGTCAGTGAAGCAGTAAATAAAGTTGTTAATGACATTTATGAAGCTTCAGCTGACAAGATTTTGAATGAAGAAAAGGTGGATTCTCCCCCTGCTGGTACTGAAGGGGAGACAAGGGCTGATGCTCTCCCTGCTAGTGTTGAGGGGGAGACTGTTGTAGAAGCATCTGCTGAGGGGGAGCAACAACTGATAGTTGCTGAAGCTCCCCAAGCTGAAGAAGAGGAGATGAGTCCTTGTGCAGTCAGGGCAGCCTGGGAAACCGGTTTTGCACAAGAAATGGCCAGGGACACATCCAGGGAAGTGCTCAATATTTTCCATCCTCGCTTCCTTGGAAATGCTGAAGTGTCTAGAATAACAGCAGCTCAGAGAAAGCAGCTGACTGATACCGGTTTCTTCCATCCTTCGCCGCTGACTGCACAGAATACATCCATCACATCCCCAGCAGGAAATCAATTTCAAGTCATTGATGTCTTATCAATCACTGCTGAGGGAAAAACTCAAGAGGAGGCCTTGAAAGAGCTGGACAGGCTGAAAGCTGCAAAGGAAAATGAAAAGAAAAGCCTTGAATATATCAAGCAGTTGGCCCTCTTGGAGAAGGATGAAATGGATGGAGAGCAGAGAATGCTGCTAACCACTGGTGGGCCTGAAGCTCTCTACAGACAAAGGCAAACTGATGTAGAGCAGCTACTAAAAGAAAAAAGAGAGAAATTTGAAGAAGAAAAGGCCAGGTGGTTGAAAATAATGAATGATAGGAAGAGGCCAGAGAGGATTACAGCAGTTGAAGTTCACAAAGCTGCCTTGGGAACGAAAACAAATCTGAAGTTCCTAAGAGAAGGACATAGTGCCCCAACTAAGATAGAAGATGTAAAAGTGACCAACTTGGGGGCTTCAGAATGGTATGAAATTTATACAATCATCAAGGATAAAAAGGCTGCCAGTTATGAACAACTTCAGGAGATGCTGAAAAGTTACTTTGAAAAGGCACTGAAGTTTGAAACAAAGTTCAAGGCAGACCTTCCCATGCTGAGGGCAGTCTTCGGATCTCCAGCAGCTGTATCCTCCTCAGCAGGCAGGTGTATCCCAAAAAGAAAGCTTGGTGCACAACCCCTGCTTGCTGACCTTCCTCCTATCTCTGGTGATGCAGCATTAAATCTAAGGCTTCCTCCCAGGAGTTCTTTTGAAGAAGGGAAAATCCTTGAAGAACCTGCTGGCATTTTCTTCCAAAACTTCAGAAATGATCAACTCTTTTTCAGGCTAGCAGAAATTGAGCGAGCATCTACTGGTTTCCTGATCAGCATCAGAAGAAGATTCGCTAAAATGATCAGTGCTCGCCCAATAATCAGCAGGATTGATGAGGAATTAATGAAGCCAGCAAGAAGAGATGATCCAGCACTTAGAATTGCCAAGCAGGAAGATGCCTGGGAGATAGAGGCTGCTAATCTTTAAATGTCTATCTTTGTAAAAGCTCTATGCTCAACTTGTAATTCATTTCATGATATATAAAGACATCTTCAGCTCATATTCACTTTCTTATCTAAAAATAATTGTCATCCAGCAAGTCTCCTCAGCAAATAGGGGGAGATTGTTAAGTCTGGGATTCGCTGAAGGAAACTTGAAAATTGACATATGTCATCAGCAAGTCTCCTAACAAGTTGTCAGCAGATGAAGAGACGTCTTCAGCGGGATGCATGCTGACCTAAGGCTGTCTTGGCGGGAAATATTCAAACTATGTAAAGACAAAAAGGTCACATGGTGGTTAACTAACTGCAATTTGCCTAGAATGGTAAATGTACATGTTGGGACCAAAACAAGAGTTCTCTCTCTCTCTTACCCGTTTTGGTATAGAAGACAATAGGCACATGATTCAAGTACCATGAGCCAATTGGAAGTCGACAACCACCATCAAGTCACAATCAAAGCAGGCTGTGTTGATTCAAGTCTTCCCCTATATAAAGCAACACAGCCACATTGTGTCAAGGGCGTCTGGCCGTCTAAAAGTGTGTATCACTTGTAATTGCTTAAGTTTTTCTTATCTGTCTAGACTTAGCAATTATCTTTGTTCTTTTGTATTCGTGTAAGTCAAGTGTAAGATCAACCATGTATTCATCGTTTAATCAATGATACATATGATTATCCTTGCATTGATGTATTACAATTGAACTGAACATTGCTCTTGTTATTTACTTACCTTCTTGATTACTTTCTTTCTCGTATACTAAATTAAACGTTAGTAGTGCATTCGTGGACCATCAAGCACTCAGTTTATAATATACGGATTAGTTTCCTGGAATGTAACTATCTTTGACCGAATGTCTATAGTAGGAAAAAACTAAAGTTATGTGTATTGTATGTAAGCAACTTGAAAAAATGTTTATTGTATGTAAGAAAACATACGTGGCAACCATATAAAGGTGCCACTTGTCAGATTTTAATTGGTTGAAACGAAATTCTTACATACAATAAACATTATTTCAAAGTTGTTTACATACAATACACACAACTTTAGTTATTTCCTACAATAGACATTCGTTCAAAGTTTCTTACATTCGAGGAAACTAATCTCTATAATATATATGAGTTTTTGAACCCGGGCAATGCCCCGGGGTATGGTTGATACATACCTTACGAAAGTAAATCTTAAAGTCAAAGAAATACAAATAATATTACATTTGTTCACACTTTTAGTTAGCGTGAACAAATAAAAAAAAATTGTCACGCTTTTTTGTGTGTAAAAATATAAATAACTAAACGTGTGTAGAAATGAATTCACACTTAAAATTGTGATATTCTAAAAGTTCACATTAAAAAGTGTGAACTTTTATATTTAATTTATAACATCATACTAATCCATGACACGTATTTAGTTAGGGTAGACAAATGTGGTGTGAGTGTTACACCACATTTGTTACAAATTAAATATAAAAGTCCGCATTAAAAAGTGTGAACTTTTAAAATACCACAATTGTAAGTGTAGATTAATTTCTACACACTTTTAGTTCTTCATATTTTTACACATATAAATTAAAAGTGTGATAAAATTTTTAAATCATTTACACTAACTAAAAATGTAAACAAATGTAACATTATTATTTGTAGTGTACAAGAAGACTAAAAACTGTTGGAAAAGAGTATTTAGAAGCTGAGCAACACTACAATATAAGTAGCGTACGTATTTTACTTATTATATTTTTACAACATGATTAGCTTTGAATGTTACAAAGACATTAGTAAAGATGCACGTATTATTTTAGCAGTATATTGTTCCAGTGATTCTCTTGCCATGCTTCTTAACTCAATTTTAGCAGCCCATCCAAAATTGACTGAAGTAAACGACAATAGCAATAGATCAATCTATGTCTAATGCCTAAAGTGTAGCATATTTTGTTAGGCTCATGAAAAGGAGACAACTGGCCTATTGCAAACTAATAATTATGCCCAAAATTTAAGTGTAGATGATTTGTTTTACCAATGATGCATCTTTGCACTATAAGTAAAACATATTAACAGTCCTTGATTACTAATCACCATAACGGTAATATCCATGTATGTTTTTAGAACAAAATGGAGACCTGCTAAAAGAAACGATAAAGGGTTAGAGTCTAATCATGTTGTTTAGAGAAAATTCTCGGTAATAACACTAATCAACGAACTATATTAGAACTCACCAACGACGTTACTTAATGCAAAAAAATGGGATACCAAAAAAAAAAACCCCGCTGATCTACTTACTTTCGAGTTTCGACTACGATTGTTACCATTTTAACCAAATTGCATCTTAGGCATACGCACGTGGGGGGATGTATCGGATTTGCAGAGGCATCTAACACAAAAGCTCATTACTCACCAGTAGCTTCAAATTAGCTAATAATAAAAACATAATTAAAAATGGCATTTATATAATCGTAGAGCCTAATTAACAACATATTGAGTGAGAGCTTGGTTTTAAAAAGCGATAAGGTTCATTTTCGAAGCGCAAAGCGCTAAATGGAAAAGCCGCGAGATTTTTGTATGCGAAGCGCACGGTTTAAATATAAGTTTATTTATATGTAATATATAGTACGAAATTTATAAATTAATATCTAAAATTTGGATAATTTAAAGTTATAGGTACGTAGGTAAAGTAATTTTTCTTCCATAATCGAAACATTAATTATTTAAAAGTATAATTAGAAGATAAAGTTTGGATAATTGAAACATCAATTATTAAAAAGAACCCATGATTACTACTACATGAACCCACTCACATATCCTGATATGCAAAGTCTTGTTTTATATGGAAAATGATTAATCCGTTTAACTAAATGGTCTAATAACTTTTTTTAATCATGAAATATGACATATAACCAAGAAATGATGACATATGTAAACATTAGGGGGCAAGATTAGAAAAGAAGATTTATTATTTTCCTATTTGTATATCTATATTCCCTTTTAATACAAATTGACATCTTTTATTTTAATAAATTTAATACTTTTTTATTCTTAAAAATAACTCTCCTTAAACAACCCTGGTATCTCATTCACATTGCACCACCAACACACTCGCGGATCATAAAATTGGAGGAATTCACCTTCGAACGTCGTTGTCGTCCATTTAAACCACCGACGTCTTCGTAAAAAGGAAACCCATTGATGTTGTGTAATTTCGATTTTGAGAATTTCGTTTCATTCACCCCGATCAAATCTGGTAAGTTTCTTTTCTTTTCCATTTTATTATTTTTTTTTCTTTTTTCTTATCAGCCATGGCTACGAATAAAAGATACAAATTAGTTGCTAAGCATAGGTGGAACACATTGTATTATTCATCATCGTTTTGCCAATCTTTATGTTTGTATGTTTATTCATTTCATTTGCAACATGCCATGCCAACATATTGTATCTTTATGATATACGGAGTATTAACTAAGCAACTAAGAAATAAATAGGTGGAACACATCCACTTATTGTTTTGTCATGCTAATATATGTCACTAGTAGTTATAATATAATGATATGTTTCATTCCTTGTATAGGATGTACACATGAATACTACCTAGCTTTTTTTTTGGAATTGGATCTATAAATGTATCACTTTTGACTTTACATACCGGCGTTGGGTCCAGATTGGCAGAATCGAAAGCGAAATAATGAATATGGTCTTACATAATACGTTTGCACGTCATTTTTTTTTAGTGAAAAGTTATTTTAAGATTTTATCAATTTATAACATCATTGGTGCGGTTTTATGTAAATGGTTTGATCAATCTCAAATATACAGGTTTGTGCGAAAATCTTAGATAAATAGAGTACTATAGAGGTCAATGTCAAATTTTACATGGTATCGCACACACGTAATGTTTTCGGGCTTTGGGGCAGCGCCCGGGTTAGATACTCGTTGTTACTAAAAAATATTTACCTTTCCCGAGCCCACTCCAATTGAGCCCAGCGGCCCATATTTATTCTTACCTGTTTTATTTTTGGGCCGTATGAACCCAGCTCCTAGACACCAAAATGAACCCCGTTTTTAGGGGGCTGCTTTATTCGTTGTTACTAAAAAATATTTACCTTTCCCGAGCCCACTCCAATTGAGCCCAGCGGCCCATATTTATTCTTACCTGTTTTATTTTTGGGCCGTATGAACCCAGCTCCTAGACACCAAAATGAACCCCATGTTTAGGGGGCTGCTTTATTTTCGGAGATAGCACAGAACTAGAGAGGGCAGCAGTAGTACTTTATTTTATGGGGAAAAATTAGGTAAAGCATGTAGTACATATCTTAGGTAAAACAGATGGTGATTATGTAAAATTCAGAGAGAGTTTATGTAAAATTCAGGGGGGGAGGTTATGTATGTTTATTAAATTCAAAGGTTTAACATGTAACTTTTTTTAATGTGGCAGTACCTAAGCTTAGATAAAGTCTGCAGTACGGATCATTTTCCCTTTATTTATAGAGATAACTTCATAGATTAGTTTTCAAAATATCTATCTCAAACAAAAACCTATTTCATTTACAATAATAATATTTATTATCATTTACATTTTTCAACAAAACTCTTTCACTCATTTTCTCAAAGAGTTACACTTTAGAGTAGGAGATTTGAAGGTTTGGAAATTTGGGAAAGAAAGAGATTTTTCCACCACTTTCGTTTTAGTGTTAGAGATTTGAGTGTATCTTTTGATTTTTTTCATTTTTTATTTTAATTGTAATACATTAAATGGATATATGTCTATGCATGATTTGTGATGTTTTATATGATAATATAATTATCATTATTGAGTAGATTATATTTGTGTTTGCTTATATTACTTGAACTCTTTTTGTGATGGTTAAATAGTGGTTGATCGATTGATTAAACTGGTGATTATGAATCTTGACTTTTGGAATCAAAGTTTGACTAGTCGGTTAGGATTAACATCGTCGGTGGGTTTCATTTGCAATTGACCGATTGATTTGAACCTCATTTATTAATAAATAATTGTTGTATCAATTGTTTGTTGTGGAAATATTAACGCGAAAATGTTAAATTTGATTACGATTTGTTGAACTTAAATTTTTCAACAAATAAAATTGAGTTAATTACTGAAATGGTACCTCACGTTTGCGTCATATTACTGGTTTCATACCTTTCCTTTCGAAATTACGCTGATCATACCCAACGTATGCAAATCTCCACTCGGACCATACTGGATGCTAACGCCGTCAGCTGGCCGTTAAAACCTCCCCACGTGACTTGCACGTGAGGGGTAAATATATAATATCGCGTTTCCTAATTACTGAAATGGTACCTAATGTTTGCATGATATTGTTGGTTTCATACCTATATGTTTCTTAATTACTTAAATGGTACATAATGTTTAGTTATTAATTTTTTTATTTTTTTTTAATTTTTAATATTTTTCTTTTATAAAAATTCTCCAAAACTTGTTATAATTTAATGAAAATAGTCAAAATGCATCTATAATCCACTAAAAAATAATACCAAATAGTTATTTCATAATAAAATATAAGTTTTAAAGTTTACGAATAACCAAAAATAGTAATAAAGTATCATAAAAATAATTTTTTAAAAAAATAAAAATTTTCTTTTTTAAAAATTTCGGAAATACCGCAACGGTAATACCAGAAATATCCAGGAATACCAGAAATATCAGCCGGTATTTACAGGTATTTAAAACATTGTTTTAAGCTTCGTGTCGCAGTAAATACTGACTTGTATTTCTGGTATTACCATTGCGGTATTTCCGGAATTTTTTCAAAAAAAAAAATTTCCTCGCAAATATTTTTAAAATTGTTTTATGATACTTTATTGTTATTTTTGGTTATTCGTGAACTTTAAAACTTATATTTTGTTATGAAATAGCTATTTGGTATTATTTTTGAGTGAATTATAAGTGTATTCTGACTATTTTCATTAAATTGTAACAAGTTTTGGAGATTTTTTATAAAAGAAAAATAAAACAAATTAAAAAAAATAAAAAAATAATTAATTAATTAATAACTAAACATTAGGTACCATTTAAGTAATTAAGAAACATATAGGTATGAAACCAGCAATATCGTGCAAACGTTAGGTACCATTTCAGTAATTAGGAAACGCGATATTACATATTGACCCCTCACGTGCAAGTCACGTGAGGGAGGTTTTAACGGCCAGCTGACGGCGTTAGCCTCCAGTATAGTCCGAGTGGAGATTTGCATACGTTGGGTATGATCAACGTAATTTCGAAAGGAAAGGTATGAAACTAGTAATATGGCGCAAACGTGAGGTATCATTTCAGTAATTAACTCAATAAAATTTGATGCCACTAGAAATGCAACCAAAAAGTGTGTACATTTTTATTGGAGTTTGTTTCGTTATAAATAGAAAACACTCACCTTATGATTGAATGAACCAACATGAGTCGTTTTTAATGTATAATAAAATACTTGTGACCAAAATACTCGAATTTGTTGATAGTGGCGAGTCTAAAATTAAAAAAGAGCAACCTCAAAATTATAAAAGAAGATTTTGGCTTAATTTGACCGTTTTGTATTATTATATCTTGTTTAACTGCTTTCATTGCAAATTAAAGAGGGAGATTGCCCTCACAAACATATTTGTTTGTGATTGATATTGTTATTTTATATATTTGCTTTTTATGTTTATTTCTTATTTGCATTTTATGTTGTCTTTAATTAGAATTAACCTTTTATAACTTTCAAAACTTAAATAGTTTACTTGAGTTTTTAATTTACTGTCTTCTTGTCGACACTCGAGTCATACACTTGTGTATCTGGTTAATTTTTGACTTTCCATCAATTCCATTTCATTTTTCACATTTTTTTTATTGACTGTAACTCGTTGACTTTTCAATGACATTTTCGGGACCTTGCCAGGCCCTAATTAGTGATGAATAATTGTTTTGACATTTCTTTATTGTAGAAATAGTGAACGCGAAATCTAATTCTAATTTGACTATGATATGTTAAAATTGTCTTTTTCAACTAATAGGATGATGATACTATTGAAAATGTATCCATTAAATGTGTACACATTGGGGTTTGGTAATAACTTAATTCACTTAATATAAAATCTCTTAACCCACTTAGTATTTTGATTAACGTTTGTACATATTGGGTGAGGATATAACCATGGGCAACTCATAAATTCTCTTTGGATTGCATTACAAATTCAGAGAAAAGTATTTGTGTGTATATGTAACTTGTGACTATCTACTATTGTATGGAAGAAACTTTAGTCGGGTTCATTGTATGTAAGTAACCTGCTAAAACTGAACGGATTGTGTAAGAAATCAACGTGGCACCACCAGGCATCTGACACATGGCCCAATAAGAGACCTCCACATTAGCTTGTTTACACGATTCATTCGGTTTTAGCAGGTTATTTAATTACATACAATGAACCCGACTAAAGTTTATTTCATGTTGGAAATTGTAACTCGTTTAAGACTTATAGGGTGCAAAGTGTAAATGGAAATAAAAGAAACATTGTATCTGTTCAAGAAAAGGGGCCAACAGTTTCAGGCCTCACACAGCAAAGAGGCACGACTGTTGGAAGAGGCATGACGCTTGTGAAACAACACGATGTTCAGCAATAACCGCCACATGAAACTAGTATAAATAGAAGTAGATTTCGTTTTATTTTGCATCCAACTATGTAACAAAAACGTACAGTAATTGTATGTTCGTTCTATATTACAGTAATAAAGAGTGATTCTTTATCGATATCGTGTTTGATTACATTCCTGGGCATCATTGGTATCAGAGCCACGGTGAAGAACCATAGAAAGAAGGCCTGAATAACCGTTACAGGTTGGATCAAAAGATCAGCGAGTGATCGGAATTTTCCGTTCGAGAAGAACCGAAAAAGAGACTGATTTCTGGGAAGGAAATCGTTCAAGGGGGTTGTTTGTTTGTGAAAAACATCAACCAGAGATTCGACAGAAGAATATCGAGTGACTCGATTTTGAAGAACAACATAACAAGGACGATTGACTGTTTGCGATGTGAAGCCATGAACAGGGGGCAACGTTTTTAATAGGAAGATCATTGAGTGATCATCGAGAAGAACAAGAAAATGTAGAAGATTTTCTTGAAAAGAAATTATCAAGTGGTTTGTATGTGATAAACGATAACCAAAAACAAAACAAAATCGAGTGAATCGATTGTTGTTTGCGGTGTGAAACCCGAGAACAAGGGCAGCGTTTTTCTGAAGAAGATAACTACCGAATCAGAGAAAGGACCGATTAGTTTTAGCCCAAGCATTGCGTATAAAAAGGAAGGAACAAGCAGATTTCATCAAAGGAAAGAGGAGAAAGAAGAAACTGTTGTTCCATTATTGGAATAATAGTTTTATTTGCAAAAGTCAGTGTTTTGTTTTCGTTGTTGAAAATTTCTAATAAAATTTCTAACAACAAAAGGTTTGTATATTATCTTCACAATTGTTTTACAAAACCTGCTTTTGAAATTCTGATTAAAAACTATTTTATAAAGTTTAAATTCAAGATTGTATTAGACACTTTTGGGTAATATGGGTAGCAACTGTGAATAAGATTTTTAAGTTGTGAGACGTTCAAGTGAAGACGATTGATCATGTGATGTGATCAAATCACAAAGGAATATCCAAAGAGGATTGGTGTGAAACCAAACAATCAAGAGGTTCGTGTGATATGAACCAAAGATACAAGATCGTGTGACGCGATCAAGAGAAAGCCGTGTGATGCGGAAAAGTAACCCACAATGGGTACAATTAAGGATTCAGAGAATGGATCAAGGCATAGCCGTGTGATGCGGAGAAGTAACATGTGAAGGGTGCAACAAAGAAGATTGAGTGATTGGATCAAGTCAAAGACATAGCCGTGTGATGTGGAAAAGTAACCTGTGATAGGTGTTAGCAAGGATTCAGTGAATGGATCAAGACAACGACCGTATGATGCGAGAAATAACTTGTGAAGGGTATAGATAGTTCAGTGATTGAATTATAAGGAAACACGTGTGATGCGATTTCAATCCGTGATGGATCAAAATTCTGTGAAAGAATTAAAGGTTGTGTGAAATAACCAAGTTTACCGTGAAGAATGGTTCGTGATGAACAAGGTCAATGATTGATCAAAATGCAGATGGTGTGATGCCAAGTGGTGAGAAACTACGAAGCAAGTTTGTGTGAAGCAAATTTGTGTGACGCAAATTTGTGTGAAGAAAAGTTCATGAGGAACAAAAGATGGTGTGACGTCATCAAAGATTTATTGAAGACAAAGTTTGTACTGCAAGTTGAGAAGATTGGGTCAAGCAAGAGAATAGGCGTGATGCCAAAGACAGATGGATATATGAAGATTAGAAGAGCAAGTCTTAAACAATTAGGGGGGAGAATGTTGGAAATTGTAATTCGTTTAAGACTTGTAGGATGCAAAGTGTAAATGGCAATAAAAGAAACATTGTGTCTGTTCAAGAAAAGGGGCCAGCAGTTTGAGGCCTCACACAGCAAAGAGGTATGATGCTTGTGAAACAACACGATGTTCAGCAATAACCGCCGCATGAAACTAGTATAAATAGAAGTAGATTTCGTTTTATTTTGCATCCAACTATGTAACAAAAACGTATAGTAATTGTATGTTTGTTCTATATTAATAAAGAGTGATTCTTTATTGATATCGTGTTTGATTACATTCCTGGGCATCATTTCATACAATAGTAGCCTGCTCACAAGTTACATACACACACAAATACTTTTCCCTTTTATTTATGATCATGTAGTAAAACAGTAGTGTTTCCACTCTGAGAATGTACTTATTGATATGAACATAAATAACTCGTATAAGATGTTCATCCATATAGAATAACTTGGGACACAAAGTTAAAAAACAAGAGCCGATCGATGATGACATTTTTGGTTGTGGTTCTACAAATGCTATGGAAAGGATCCTGATAAAATCAAAACACATACATGTTAATATCTAGCTTAACTGATCCTTAAGGTTAAGAATGCTTACAAGTTCAAATATTACCTCATCACCGCATATGTGTGGGATATTGGCACTCTTGGAGAAGACCTACTTCCAAGCTTCTCTTATTGATGACGGTGGTTGATGTGGGGAAACATATTTAACATGTAATACACATTTCTCCACTTGATTACCTGATTCCTTCTTAAACTATTACGATTACAGGAATAAGTTTCCATTTATGAAGTTGAATATAGACTGTACAGATAGTAACCAAATCAGTTACCAGCTCTGTAGTGATATCTTTTGGCAGGAATCCAGGACTGACTACTGCACTTAGAATCAAACACTTATCATCGCATTTCATGTCTTGAGGTGCCTCCTTTTGAGCTTGCATTGTAACTGAAAATTTAGGACTCGAGTATTAGCCAACAAATAGGACATAAACACGCGCAATTGAAATTAGTCAGACTCTAACATGAAATATCTTTAGTAGAGTAAGGCAACAAAACCCAAGCAGTTGGATTGGCAGTATACTTATCTGGTTTCGTAGTTCTCACCTGAAATTCATCCACAGCAAAAAAATAGCCATTAAAACTTAGCTCTCGATGTTTTTCTGAAGCTCATAGTCGTGATAATAATACTGTTACCTTAAATGCTACAGGACTACCAATTTTATTCTTTAGCTGCAGGGAAATTGTGATCTTCTTCATCAATTCAACTATATATAACACACACAATGGGAATGAAAATTAATCACAATCACGATTTGAAATAGGAAAGGATAAAAAGATTGAAAGCGGATAAATTTAGCTAGTTCAAGAAATGAATTAGATATATCATAATCTTTTACATGGAAATTGAAGCTCTTGGGGTTCGATACTAAGAAGCTCGCCCGTACTGGTTTCTTGAAAGTGAGCATTGAATGAATTCTCAACGGATGCCTAAAGGTAGCAAGTTAATCGTAACTTGAAGTTAGCAGATAAGTATATGTTATGCAATTAACTATATATTCAGGCAAAACCACATTAGAAAAGAAAAGAGAAAAAAAATCACAATACTGTAAAATCAATGAGGTTGAGTTGATATATACGTCTTGGGTAGATTATTGCTGTTGATTATTGCAACATTTTGATAGAAGTAACACCCAATGTCGTCTTCCACAGGTTTTGGGTCTCAATACCTTAATGGTGTATGGAAGAGGTTGAGATGTAGACAACTTTACCTCTACATTGGTAGAGAGGCTGCTTCGAAGTTCTGTCTAAATGATAGAAAAGAACCTTTGGCATTTGCATAGAGTGAGTATCGAACTCTTGATCTCCATCTCAAGTAGCATGGGTGTTAATCACTTGATCCAATCATACTATTTTTATTGCAACATTTTGATATATACATTAGAATATTTCTATAATCATATCAAAATTACTTACAGCATTAGAGTTGCTCGAATATACTGTCCCAACATCGAGCGCTGAGGTGTAAGAGTTGCTTATATTCATTGTCCGAGCATCGTAGATTGAAGTCGTTGGATGGGCATCCTCTGTGTAGTCTTCTATTGGTTGTAGCAATGGTCGTTTAGGAGCAACAAAACTAACATTGATTTTGCATTCCCCAACTTGATTACTTGATTCCTTCTTAAACTATTGCATAATAAATTAAATAAGTGTGCGTCTAAATCATTAACGAGTTAATACTAATTAATAACTTGAATACAATCTGATAGACTAATCTTATTTACCAGCCCTCGTGTAATATCTTTTTCTGCGAATCCTGGACTTACAACTGCACTTTGTACCATAAAATTATCGTTGCGAAGCATGTCATGATCAGGATCTTCTGTTTGAGGTTGCATTGTAACTAAACGATAGTAAAGGTCAGGGTTAGTCAATCAGTGGTGTGAACTACTTTATTTTTCCCTTCTATATGTAGTAAATAGTCACGTATGGTCTGATCAGAGATAATAAGGGAACAAATTAGCAAAAGAGTCAACAACTAACATTTGATTTGACGAGTAGCTTGAGGCAACAAAATCCCGACATGGGGCTGAGCAGCATATGTATTCGGTCGTGTACTTTTCACCTGAAACTGATTAGCAAGAGAAAACATGAACGCGAAGGAAAATGAAGAGCTAAAAGCCTACTAGTTCAGGGGTGTTAAAACATTTATGGAATCTTTGTGGATTTAACTAACACATAAAACTTTCATTAATCCGGGGGTGTTTATGTGCGATAAAACAATCATCAAATAAACTTTGACCTTATAGTAACATATGTTTTTCTTAGTAACGACTAAAATGTAAAGCTTCATGCATATGTGATGTGACTGACTTTTTCTGTGAAACTGTGATCTAGGGGTGCTTATGGGTCGGGTAGCTCGGGCCAGGTAATCAGAACCAAATAAGAAATCAGGGTTGACACAAATGAATATTCTAAATCTAAATACCAATCCATATAATGGCATACGGGTTCAGGTTAGTTGTTCACTTGTATGGGTCACCCCGAAACAGAATAATTAATCTTATTCAGGTTTGGGTCGGGTTTCTTCTTCGGGTTTGGTTCCCTCTGCCAGCCCTGTGATCACAAATCTTATGTCTATAAATTCCATAATAGCAATTCTGTTCTTTAGTAACGACAATACCTTAAACGCGACGGGATCATATGTTCTGTTCTTTAGTTGCATTGTAGTTGAGGCTTCCTTCATCGATTCGACTATATAGTACACAAGAGATTAAAATTTCATAAGAGACAGGGCAACAATTTTGAAATGGAAAGGGTTGTTATCCGATAGTTCAAGTAATACAAATATTGTAAATCTTACATTGGAAACAAAGCTCTCGAGGTTTGACACTAAGAAGCTCTCCATTGATAATGACCTTTTCATTTTCCTGAAAGGATTGAGAGGAAAGTGAACTGAGATTACTATACCAAAGGTCGTATATAGTTGTAGCACGAAACAAGCTCAAGAAATACTTACTTGGAATCGCAGCGAATTCTCAAGGTCTGTCACGACCTCGGTCATTAGTGGGCGTTGGGCATTATCCTCAGCCAAACATTGATAAGCTATTTTTGTGAACACCTCCATAGATTTAGAATTTATTTCATCCTTTATTTTTTCATGGATGAAATCCTTCATTTTATCTTGCTTGTAGGAATCTCGTGCCAATCTTGCAAAAGAGCAATTCTTGTTGTCGTAGCTGGTACACAATCTTCCACAAAATACTTCAAATAACACAACACCAAAAGAGTAAACATCCGACTCTTTTGTCAATAATCTGCCGTTCATATAATTTGGGTCAACATATCCGCTTGTGCCTACAGCTTCGGAAACAAGAAATGTGTTTTCTTGGTTAGCAGGACCAATTTTGGACAGACCAAAATCGGAGATCATGGCTTTCCAGTCTTCATCTATCAAGATGTTTGAACTCTTGATGTCACGGTGCAATACTCTTTGTTGGGTCCCGTCAGGATTATGAAGGTATGCTAATCCGCGAGCTGCCCCGATGCAAATTTTAAGAAGCCGGGCCCATGTAAGATCACCACCGAGATACCTGTCGAGGCTACTTCTAGATGCGTATTCATACACAAGGATTTTTTCTTTGCCTTCATCACAAAACCCCAAGAGAGAAGCAACATTTGTATGTCTGTAGTGTGAAAGCAGCATAATCTCCTTCCAAAACTCTAGATCACCCTGTCCAAATCTACGATCTAAAACCTTTATAGCAACCTTGGTATGCCGCCCCTCGCATTCCACAACTTCTCCCTTGTACACTTTTCCGAATCCTCCTTGCCCTATGCAATTTTTAGTATCAAAGTTGTTGGTTGCTATTTTAATCGCTCTTAACTTTATTTTAAGGTGATCAAACTTATCGTTTAAAGCCATGTTTTTGATGATTGAAAGAAAGAAATAGGATTGGATATTGAGAATGGTGATCTAACAATTACAAATCTAGCTATATATAAGACCGACCTAACATTATATATGCTCAGACATATAATTTAATATTTGATAAATTAATACATTAGATAAAATTAATAATTTGTTTAGACAAAATTTAAACGAATAATATTGTATATTAATATTTGATAAATTAATAACTCATTAAATTAATAAAATATCATGGTCTAAACACTATTAATTTATAAAGATTTTACTGTATCTCTACTCCACAACCCCCATGTGATGTACTTAAATTATCAGCATAGGTGACTCAATAGTACTATGCGATTAGGCGATCGTTTTAGGCCCCCAAAATTCTAAGGCCTTAATATTTTGTATATTAGACTTAATATTTGAATTTTGGATTAAATACCATTATATAATTTGCATTGCAGTAACACCTTTTTGGTTTTTGCAACAACATCTGAATCTTTTTTATTACTAGTAGTTCAATAATAAAAGTCTGAGTCACTTTTCTTTTTTGCATTCTTTGCATTTTATTTGATATGGTAATTAGGCCTCCAAAATTAATCTCGTTTGAGGCCTCCAAAACCTTAAGCCCCCACTAATTACAGAGTCACTAATTTAAATATTATTACATGATATATATATATATATATTTACTTATGATAAATTTAATCAAATAGTTTACTTCATATACCCATTAATATTAAAATAACTAGACTATCATTTTAATATAAATTATATTTTTACACTCATCAAACCATTACTACTGTCGTTAAAGGTGGCAAAATGTATTACACAGATCAGGTTGGGTAACGGGTTAAAATGGGTCCAGGTCAAAATGGACAATTTTAAAAACGGGTCAAAACAGTTTCTGGTCAATACGGGTCCGGGTCAAAACGGGTCATTTCAAAAATGAGCTTAATTATATGTTTCTTAATCATCGGTAATGTTAATTAAAAACAATGTTAATATTTTCATGAAATAAGATACTATCTTAAATGTAAATGAATTTTTCAAAATGCTTAATTTTTTAAATTGTGTATTTGTTAATTATACATGGTGTTATGTGTTTGCCATATATTTTATATATATAATATAATATCTATATCTATATATATATATATATATATATATATATATATATAAAAGGCTATCAGAAAGCGCTCGGGTGGCGCTCTCTAAGCTCGCCATGTCAGCAAATTCTTACGTGGCGTCATCATAACAATCTGACTGACATGTCAGTAGCCACATAAGCAGTTTATCCGCTGATGTGGAGTGCTACTTCAACGTAGATAATTAAATCGCCTTTTATTTAAAAAAAAGCTCATACGTGGAATCGAACCAGAGACCTTCGGTACCTAAGGTAGGCATATTGTCCACTTGAACTACAACACGTTTTGTTTTTTAATTGGAAAGCCACAATTCATAAACAAGCTTTTCTTGCAATATATGGTTTTAAAATTCAAAATCAAATTTTATATGCCAGATTCAAATCTTCATCTATACGCACGCAAGTTTCGAATTTTGGTTCTTCACCGATTCCATCAACATTAGATCTCAATTTTAATTATTGGGTTCAAGTCTATCATTTTTCGATTTTGGGAAGTAACAACTATTTCAAATTTGGGTTTTTTTTTCTTCCAATCTTAATCTTTATCCTCAATTCATAAAAAAAGGAATATATTGGTAGGGTTTTGGTTTACTATTTATTAATTCTTGATATTTAATAATTATTAATTTGTATAGAACGGGCTTTTTTTTACAGCTTTTCTTTTTGTAGATGATGATGATACCATTCACGATGTATAAGACGTTGTTGCTTATGTTAATGCACACTAGGTGCTCGATAAAATGTTTAAAAGAAATCAAGATATATGGTATAAGGCATAGACCAGAAAATTCCATCTTTCATTGTCGGTGAAGGCTGGAATTGATATTACATCATCGATCTATTTGAAGTATGTGTTTAGTGTTCTTTGGTATTTATTGTTTACTCACTGTGTTCCATGCAATTTATTAATCAATATTTTTTTTTTGGTTTGATAGTAATAACTACCCATAGCAGTTAACTTGTGTTACTCACAATCGACAACAACAGTAGCAACACAGGACTCACAATTCATTTGTCCTCAACTGCTATTGTGGGTTCCATTATAGGAAATCCATCTGGTTTCATGGATTATTGAGCTATTGTAGTCATGGTATGATTTGCATTAAAGTTCCTTTAAATACATGTTCAGCCCCTATAAGCTTGTCTTGAACTTGGAGAAGATCACACAACTACTGATAAATGACCCATTAACATTCATCATTATTTATGCAAACCATCATTACAACATAGATTGTGAACTTAATTCTATTTAGTATGCAATGTGCTTTTTTTCCGACAGATCCTATACGAAGTTCTTTACTGTTATCCTTACATGCTTAATTGTTGTTCAGACAAATGTACGTTAAATGTTTAGATATAGTGGTTAGATATCACAGTTTTCATATATTCGTTATGAGTTGTTTTTTTTTTGTTTTTATCTAAAATGAGTCAAATAAGTCCTGTAAAATAATTTGTCAAAATGAGAAGAGGTTGATTGGTTTGAAATTTATCCAAAAGTATAATTAATGCATACAGATTTCTATTCATTTTTTCGTTTAAAATTTATTTCTAATGGCTTTATCACAATACAATTCATCTGCAATCCGATACTTACCAGACTCTACTGTATCTACAATACATAATTCGCTGGTAATGTTTTTCTCTTACTCAAGTTCCTTATTCATTTATTTATATATATAATCTCACATGTGCCATATTTCATCGTGGCTTTTATCTATTTTGTGTTCATACATCTGTATATATTGAATCAATAATTTTTTGTGACGTGTTTCATGAAGATGGAGAGAGCCATAACCGTGCATTGAAAATAAAACTATATATGTATTGGTGTTGTATTAATCAGGTGCAAATTCGAGGTTAGCGAGAAAAAGGATTGAGTAGCATATAATTTAAATGTTACGAGGGCGGCAATAGAAGAAGGCATCGTGCTAGGTAATTCACTATATATAGCTTTTTTATACGCCACCAAATTCTCTGCATTATTCCTTATTTTTTTGCCATAAATACGTATGCAGGTGGTGTTGTTGATCTTCTATATGTCAAATTTGATCACTGCCAATTTCGGTTAGAAGCTAGGTGATAAAATTACCCAAAATTCTCTTAAGGTATGGTACCTTTTTGTAGTTAATGTCTTTATTAATCTGAATTTAGGTTATTCATTCATCCAAAACAGCTACTGATGGGCTACATATTTAATCTGTTATGTAGGGGGAGTCTCTGGTGCACACAATCGTCTACGATGTTGTAGTTGGGGTGCTGTTGTTTTAGGGTAACTATTGGAGTAGAATAACCATTATCTCGGATATAATGTTGCCAAAGGTTCTCTTCTTTCTTTTTTTGTTTTTTTTTTTAAAACATAAATGAAGTTGCTAAGTTGTGTGCTATTCTTTTGTGGTGAAATCAAAATCTTTTTTTCATTGAAAACAAGTTATATGTGGATATGGTGCTTATCTTTCATTTGTTTAAACATAAACAATTAAGCATGCTAATTTTCTATGCATACTTGGTGTTCGAGTTGGTAGGATGCAAATGCCTTAGAGTTATGGATGCTCCCTTCCATCTTTTTCATTTAATTTAAGTTACTTTAGCTCTTAACAACAACAATACAATTTCGCAATGCATCATTAGAATTTGTTTTCTTAGAGTAGTTCATTTCTTAGTTTTAAATATTAAACAGCCCTTGAGTACAATACTTCCTCCCTCACAAACTAATTAAAAAATGATAAAATGATAATGCATATATATATGAACGTCTTTAATATTTTGAGCTCCCTCACTTATTGGTGTCGATATCGAGTCGGAGTTTATAAATCTTAAGGCACAAGAAAACATGTGCATCGCACAAGCCATGGTGGTTTTATTTGTGCGTTTGACCATTGAGTCTTCATTGTTCAGGTTATCTTCATGTTTGAGCGGCTTAAAATGGATGAGCCAACATATAAAGTGTAACATATAAGGTATAAGTTAACAAGTAATGGCACATGAAACTCTTTTTTTTTCCCTTCAGTTATTATTTGATTAATTTTAAGAATAATACCTAATTCCATTGTATGCGGATTTTGTGAAATATATGATGTACACTGTCATACCCCTACCCATGGATTGAGAACTCCTTGCAAATTGTTTGATTCTGTTCATATAAGTATATATAACCCATCTTGGCAAAACTTTTTTCAAGATCACACGTGTTCTAGATTTTTATTCGGTTATGTCTTAAGTGTCACTAAATTTTATCATTTATTCTAAGCCGGACGATTTATGTAATAATTGTTTTCATATCAAATGGGCAAAACTGGTTTTTTTAGCTATGATGGAACAAGTTATATATTTGCAGAACCATGAGTGTCCTATAAGTTCAGATAGTGAGCTTCTAATGATTTCCACTATGGTTTTTAATTTGCTTTAGCTTCTCATATCACGTAGGTTCTACATGAATATAAGTGGGCCTTTTTTAAAAACTCAATTATATTAATCTATGTACTTTCCTATTTATGGACATACATGAAATTATATTTGGAGGAGCGAAGCTACCTATGACATAATACCCTCATGAATCTGCGACAATACTAATGAGAGACATGAGAATGGGACCACAACCATCTTCAAGAAATCTGGGATGCAAATATAGATTTTAAAAGGGCAAAAAAGTTTATGCATCTGGATATGAGCTCAGATACTCAAATTATACATATTAATTCATTTATGTCCCACGATACAAAATATCTTTAAGTGAAATTTCAAGAAATGGCATCACACTTCAAAACATGGGTTCACTTTGTTACACATCAGTAATGGATATAGAAACCAAATCATGTCAACAACCATAGGGGTCTCAAAATACGGAGAAATGCAAGGTACAAACCATGTTTTGCTATTAGTTAGGTATGATAAAGTTGGCCCATGAAGCAATTGAAAGCAATATCCGCTACCTGCTTGTCATGTCTCTTCTGGTTTGTTAAGCAATATCCATTACCTTATTACTGAATTATTAGTCAATTTAGTATCATTCTGTTGCATGTTTCCAGCATTGGCATATCGATTGCAATGTGTTTCAGTTTAGCTATAACTCCCTAAAAGAACATTCGACAAACTTTGTTTCTTATATAAACTTTTTGTTAGAATAATACATCAGTTCTTTCTTCAAAAATGATTATCATACACAACTATAGTTTGCATATTAAGAAATTCTTTCACATTTTTATATCCTGAATATTGTAGTGTTTGATGAACAAGGTGCAAAGACGAAGTAATCGATACAGATGATCAGTAGTATTTAGTGACGAGGAGTAATAGTGCTCGAGTAGTTGGTTATTGAATACTGCTTTTGTTTTTCATTTTGACTTGGTTTTTTTTTTTCAGCCTCAATTTTGATGTCATGTTTTGACCTTTGATAAAAGTTGTTAAAGCTTTTGACAATTGTATTATGTAGTTGGATTAAGTATGTTTGGTTTGTTGCATTTCATTTGCTATGAATCACGTACACAACTAAATAGCCTGGTGCAACGCACGGGTTTCACCTAGTTAATTATAATAGTAATAATATGCAAACACATTATATGAGCTAAACTGCTTCCCTGTAAATCGACTCAATCATTTATTTTCTTCGATTTGATACAAACTCTCCATAAGAATTAATTCAAACCCAGATCTATTTAATTTCTTAGTGGACATGATACCAACCACCATGAGTTGGTGGTCCTTCTTGACCTTTGCAAATCAGAAACAATCCAAAGAAAAAGAATGATCTAAAGAAGGTTGTAACACTAGATACAAAGAGTGGAATCTGCAAAGCATGTGGCCTCCATTTCTATACAATTTTTTTTGTAGCAAAAAGGAGAAGCAGAATTTAAAGAAAAAGAGATTTCTTAGAAATCACCTAAGCGTAGAAGATGAGTGGATATTTTTGATCCGGATGGAAATGTGCTTTGCACGTGGCTTTCATATTTATACCCTTTTTTTTTTTATCTGAAGTCCTTTTATTTCTTAATAAGTGAACACGGAGAAATTCACTGATTTCTTCCAAAATCGGATGGAAATCAAAACATGAACTAATCTATTTCCCGGGACTTCTAATCTCCGTATCCTCAATTTCATTTCTCAACCAAACAAATGAAATGATTTCATTTCCATTTCTTTAGGTTTATTTCCTCTTACCAAACATCCCCTTATATCTTTTAGGGTAAGCAAAACCAAACCATAAACCACAAAAACTACAAAAATAGACCAAAAAAATCAAACCACAAAACCGTCCATACTGAAAAACCGATTTTATAGTTCTTGTATTTAGAAAAATCACATTAATTGTTTGGATTTTGGTTGCATATAAAAAACCAAACAAAAAAAACAAACCAAACAACATTATATATTATCAATAAAGTTAAATTAAAATTTGATATTAGTATACTTAATATATATACGAGCATGATACCCACGCAATGCGCCGACAGTGGTGAGGAAGGCGGTCTAGTGGTGTCGGTGATGTTATTATTGGTGGTGGTGGCGGTGTCAAGTGGTGTAGATTGATGTAATTGTGATAGTAGACTTTTTTTAGAAGATTAGGGCTTAAAGTGTTAATTATTAAAATAAAGGCTTAAAGTCTTAAGAGAAGCTTAATCAAGATTCAAGAGACCACTTATTTTGAAGTTGAACTTAATACTTTGATAGTTTTCTTTTATTATTAATTAAGAGTTTGAATTTGTTATGAATCATTGAAGTAGAATTTTAAGTTTTTTAATATTAATATTTGCATGAATAAACTATATAGTTGAATATCTTATTTTTTAGTTGACGGTGTTTAAGAAAATCCAAACCTCACCCATTTGAACCAAAAAAACCAAAAACCAATCCGAAAAACCAAACCACTATAAACCTTTTACAAATGGTTTGAAATTTTAAAAACCCACAATTATGGTTTGGAGTATGGTTTTAACTAAAAACCGTACCAAACCGCACCGTACTCACCCCATTGTCAAATTCCACCTTATTTTTGAAAATGTTGAAATTGTGTAATATTTTCACGTACACCCCTTCAAATATTTTTACCTACATTACCCCCTTAACAATAATGATTAAATTACTCTATGAATCATTTATCTTTTAAAAAAATCACCATTAACCCTTTACATCAATTATTTACATCACTCAACGCAACCTCCACCACCAACTATCGCCCCCATCACCACATCGTTGCCGCCACAATCAGAGTCACATTGTGCGGGTACCGTGCTAGTAATATCTAATAAAAAACAAATCTTTATTTTTGGAAGTGTTGAAAAAATGTAATATTTTAATTTAACACCTCTTGAAATATTTTTACCTACATTGCCTTTTAACATTAATGATTAATTTATGCTATCAATCCTTTAACTTTTAAAGTAATCCCTTACATCGATTACTTTTATATCAGTAATCTACATCATTCAACGCTGCATCCACCACCAATAGTTTCCCACACCACACCATGCTTAGCTCAATATATACTAAGAGCCTTTGTAATGGGGTATGGTGTGAACAAGGTGGAAGCTATAACCTTGACCACATGATGTGGTATCACTACAACTTCAAAGTTAATTTGGTGTGGAGGTTACAAAGTGGATGAGTCCACCTTGAGATTAGATTGGGTGGTGTGTTCTTTCCTTTCTTTTTCATTTTTTTTATTTGTTTTTAATATGGTGTGGTATGGTTATTATTACGGGTGTGGTGTTGTTATGAGGTGGTATTGTGTGATGTTGATGTGGCGCTGATGTGTCACACCACCTGGTGTGGTGGTGTAAACCATTACATATACTCTAAGGTCTTACCAAAAGTCATTGTTTAGACCGTCAAATGAAGAATGACTTAAAACTTCATGTTCAAACTTGATGGCTACTAAATATCCGGTGACATCTCTTTAAGGTATCAGGTGAGATCTCTAGTAAATAAGATATATGTTGTTACGGAAAAAAAGTATGTTGAGATTCCTAGTTCAGTAGTGGCATTCACATGTGGTGAGATTCCTCTAGTTCAGTCGTTGGCATATATTGTCCAATGTTGATTTTTTTTTTTTATATAATTATAGGAAATAAGAATGTTCAAAATAAAATAAAATTACTACGGATTAAAGGACGGAGACAAAGAGAATGAAAGCATTAAACAAGCGAATGATTATAATCTGAACAAGTGGTAACAATTAGCTATTCAATTTACCGGTAACAAGATTGGTGTCCACGCAATGTTGCGGTAGTAAGACGGTGACGGTGACGGTGTGGTTATTAACGTAAAAATAATTTCATTGCGATCGCTGATATGATGAATTTTTGCAATGGAATATCAAGGGGGGATGAATTTTTAAAGTGCAGAGATAATATCTTTGGAAGATAATGGAATAATTGTAATTAATTAATTAAGGGTAAAATGATAATTTCGCATGTCCTAAAGTTGTTAACATTTCAACAAGGGGTTATAATTTTTATATAGTACTCCCTCCGTCCCATTTTAATTGTCACGTTGACCAACTTTGACCGTAAATAACTTTGTTTGTACTATATGTTAGTTGATAAAATTTATATGGACGAAAAGTACATTAAAAACTTAATCCATTCATATATTTTATACCAAGTGTTACATGACACAAATAAAGTTATTTACGGTCAAAATTGGTCAACGTGACAATTAAAATGGGACGGAAGGGAGTAGTATAGATGAGTTTCTAGTAAATCACTAGACACCTGCAAACAAATGTATAGAGATACAATTACAATACACTTAAAAACAATTACTTAGAACCGTTACAACTCAACTCGATCCATTAAGTTTTTGTCTTTTTCGAAAAGTTCATGTTACATATCGATCATCGAAAAGCCATGTTAGTCACTAATTGATTAAACCAAGATACTCCATATACAAATAATTACAATAGGGGGCGAGTCAACTACCTCATTCAGTGGAGGAGCTATGTAGTGACCAAGGATAATCGTGACAACCCCACAATATTTATAAAATGCTATATTTCTAGTACTATTTTTATATATTTATTTAGTTTTAAGGTAAGTGACAACTCCATACTAGTTTAATTGAATTTTGTAGTTTAATTTTACACTTGTTAATATTATGAAAAGTGTTTGGCGACCCCATAATCTAAATCCTGGCTCCGCCGTTGTCCCCATTTAAAGAAAGTTACGTTAATTGGAATATGTGGTTGTTATGAAGGGAGGCATAAGTTGATAGAAGTCCATTTTGAATTTTTATATGAGAAATGAGAATATGTGGCTGCTAGAAATCCAAGTTTATCAATTATACAATAAATATTATCTATCTACAACAAATAAATGTATATTAATGCATAATGTATAATTATTCAACAATGATTGTTATTGATGAATAAAATGGATTTTAGTATCTCAAAATATTTAAGATGATGTAATGTTGAGAGAAGAAATTATAAGAAATATGAAGTCATCAACCTAATCTAACGGGCACATGCCTAAGGTCTTAGTCTTGCTGAAAGTCATTATCTAGACCGTCAACGAAGACTAGACCTGATAAAATGGGCGGGTCGAACGGGTTTGGGTAACTGGTCAAAATGGATGCTACTTATTTATTTATGTTTTTACATTCAGCCTTGATGCTACTACATATGTGGTGAGATACCTAGTTCAGTTGTGGCAATTATTAATTGTACAAGTAATACACTACTGTCCAACGCTGCTGAGAATTGTTTAATCTGAAAATATTGAAAAAGTATATTATTTTCAATTATTACTTTTTATATTATTTTCAATTATTACTTTTTATATTATTTTTATTTATACTATCATTTTAATATTAATGATTAAATTATTCCAGCAATCATTTTTTAAAATATATCTTTATTATATAACTCTTCAGATCAATTATTTTTACATTAATTATTTACATCACTCGACGCCACATCTATCACCAACTCACCAACAGTCCCTCACCACCACTGTCACCGTTATAACCACAGTCGTATTGTGCGAGCACCATGCTAGGTTATATGTAGCATAACCATAACCAATACTAAGGTCTTACAAAAAGTCATTATTCAACGTCAACGAAGAATGACTTAAAAATTCATGTTCAAACTTGATGACTACTATATATCTGGCGAGATCTCTTTTTTATTTTTAAGGTATCTGGTGGGATCTCTAATAAATAAAGTATATGTTGTTAGGAAAAATAATGTGGTGAGATTCTATTTAAAAAAAAAGGCATTCACATGTAGTGATGACTGATGAGATTCCTCTAGTTCAGATGTTGGCATAGTTCATTGTTTAGTTTATTTCTTTTTATATTAATTTACTGGGAATAAAAGGACAGAGACACAGAGAATGAAAGCAACAGCATTAAGAAAACGAATAATTATAGTGAGAATCATGGAGCGTATATATAGATCTTTAAATCAAGTGTTATAATGTTTCCTCCACTGCACAAGTGTAAACCTTATTTTTATAAAAATTTTAAAAGGAAGTTTTATAAAAATTAAAATATATCATTTTAACGTGTTTAAATTTATTCATATTTTGATGTAAATTTTATTTAAAGCTGAGCCCGGTTAAAAGTATATGTACGATTTTGTTATAAAAATCCTTTTATAAAATTCAAAGCAAAGTGATTACACGAACTGTTTTATAAACTATCTTGTGAGCTAACTATTTAGCGAAACAAGTTATAAAATAATGAGAGCAAGTACCCGTGCGTTGCGACGGTGAGATGGTGATGATGATAGGTCATAGAGTGTGATAGATTATAGTTAATGATATGTCATAGAGTGTCATAGTCAAATGCCTTAGCCGTACGGGCTCCGCTCTCGTATTTAATTGGTTGAGATTTGATGAGAAAGAAAGGGTATTATATTTATTTTAGGTAAATTTAGAATAGATGAAAGGGACATTTTGAAGAATTGTTTAAAATCAACAATGAAAATTTAAGTTCAGTGTTGAAAATTTAGAGGCTTTTTGCTTTATAATATACGAGAGCAAGTACCCGCGCGTTGCGGCTGTAAGATGGTGAGGGTGATAGGTCATAGAATGTGATAGGTCATAAGAGGCGATATGTTATAGAGTGTCATAGCCAAATGTCTTTGTCGTACGGGTTTCGACCTCGGATTTAAAATTTATCGAAAGTATATCGAATGACATTTCTAATGAAAGAGCATGAAATTTTAAAAACACACATATAATTTTTATAATTTATCGATGTATGGTTTTTGAGATAAAAGATTTTGAAAAAGTTAGAAGAATAAAATGATTTATGGGGGGAAAGAAAAAAAAATGACTGGTTGAGATTTGAGAAGAGCTAGATGAGATGGATATTTTGGGAAAATACTTAAAATCAATATTGAAAATTTAAGTTTAATATTAAAAATTTAGATGTTTTTTGTTTTATAATATAGTATAGATAGATAGATATAATTTTGAAATTATAAGTTAAAAACACAGTATATTTTTTAAGAAAGTTATACTATATTTTTCTCCGGCTTGACTTTTGACTAAAATTTACAGCGACTACTTGTTGATATATAAAGATAAACATATCAATCTGAAAAATTATAAAATATTGTTTAGAAAGGTATGAAAGAAAAAATCAAATATGTTGTAAAATTAATTAAAAAGGAAAAAAAAAAACAGAACAAAGTCAACAAACAAAACAAACGATAGTAACGTGTGATACTGTGATGTATTGGATATGATGGTTTTTGGTTAATATATTATATGATTTATGGATATTAATTGTGGTGTATGAACAAGTCTAAGGGTTTCTCTCTACTCTCTCTTTTTACTCTCTGCTCTCACCTTCCCCAACGGCTCTTTTTCTTGGATCTTTAGATCGAAGACTAAGAGTTTTTGAGATCGAGAACAAGGTTTTTGAGATTGAGAGTTTGAGATCGAGATTATTCCCTTCGGGTTAAAGGTCCCACTCCGGTGGATCTAACCATATTTTTTATCATTCTTGGGTCGGAGGTTCCTTCCACCTTGGTGGATCTGAAAGCAGCCTCTCTACATTTGAGTAGAGGTAAAGTTTGTCTACATCATACCTCCCCGTACCCCGGCTTTTCCGGGATTAGGTACCGTTGTCATTTCCGTATGAATTTAAAAATGGTGTATCAATCATTCAATCTAATTTAAACATATAAGGTATATACAGAGTAGTAACTTCACATTAAGTTTTTATCTTTCTCATGATAATTTCACGTAACACATCGGTCATCCAAAAGTACATTCGAGAATTGGGACTCTTCGCAGCCACTCCTAATTCATCTACGCCATTCCCATTTCCAATTATTAACATAATACCCATCTGAAATTAACAGTTAGCTAGGTTGAGTGTCTAAGGCAAAGAATCTTGGATACCTATATGGATCATGAGATGCTGCTAATGCTTTTACAAATTTTCGACCAAACTCTGTCCTGCTTAGCTTGAAACGTGAATACACTGTCCAATTCATGAATTGATAAAATGACCCTTGCCCATAATGCATTAGGATTGTTGAGAACACGCCAACGCCACTTATAAAGTAAAGCCAAATTAAATGCTTAATTTGAGGCTTCTCACACCTAGATCACCAACTGATTTTTCTGCTAGAACCGAGTGTCATTTAACCCAAGCCATTTTCCTAGATTCCCCATTACCTCCCCAAAAGAACTTGGTCCTCATGCTTAGACAGAATCATGGCAGGAACACGAAAAAGTGAGAATAAATACGTACCGAGAGACCCTAACACCGATTTAATGTGTGTGACTGTGTGAGCCTGCCCCCAATGGACAACAAGCTTGCTTTCCATCTCGATCGACAATCGTTTGGAGAATTTGTCAATGAGAATTCCCCAATCAGTCAACCTTGCCATTGTAGTGCCTACGGGGATTCCTAAGTACTTGAAAGGAAATGATTCTGCTCGACAACCTACTTTTGAAGCCTAATGGACAACTTCTTCTCTACTCACTCTGACCCCAAGAATAGAGGATTTATGAATATTTATTTTCAGACCGGCCTGAAGCCAAGAAGAAAAAATTTAGAGCAATTCTGATAATTTCCAAGTTAGACTCCAACCACTCTCCAATAATAATTACATCATCCGGGAAAAAAAGTTGTGATATGGAAATCTTATTAACTTTTGCGGGAACGAAAGTTAATAATATTTATAATTGTTTAAAACAAATATTTGTTATCGACGGATAAAATGGGTTTAATTTGGATATATTTGGAAATATTTTTGATGACGTAATGCTGAGAGAAAAGTTATAAGAAATACGAAGTCATCAACTTAATCTAATTGGCACACGCCTAAGGTCTTACTAAAAGTCATTGTTTAGACCGTCAACGAGAGACTGACTTTAAATTCATTTCAAACTTGATGCTACATATGTGATATGTGGTGAGATTCCAAGTTGAGTAGTGTGATTTATTAGATGAGGATGAGAATATAAGGCTGTTTGAGTATTTAAGTTAAGGTGTGGAATATCAAATATTGTTTTTTTAATTTATAAAAATCATGAAACCTATAATTTATTCATTAAACAAAAAATAATAAAATATTAGTATGTGAAGAATTATACATCTAAGCTTAGGTACCGGACAACCTTATATTCTATTTTCCCTTATTAAATACACTACTGTCCAGATGTTGAGAATTGTTTATTTTGCAGGAAATAAATACAAAGATACGCCATGATGAATAATCAAACTGGTTAGAGACACTTTCAGGTTTTATAAAAGGTCATAAGTTTGATTTTTAAGGATGATAAGTATTTGGGTTTTTATTTTGAATAGTTGTAACGGCCTATAGTCCACATCTCATTATTTATGGTACATGCAATGCTTTACCATTATATGGTGAGGTTTCACTGATGTCATGTCTCGACTGAATGTTTGAAAAAAAATAAAAATATACAAAGACACACTATGTTAAATTAGAAAGGTATACAAAGACACACAAAATAAAATAAAAATAAATATATGAAGGTAAATAGTATAAAAATGAGATTAATCATGGGAAGACCAATGCACTTTCTCATTTATACAAGGTTGTCCATTATATTTTTTTTATTGATGAGGGTTTACCCACAATTTATTTTTGTACACGGTTTTGACCCATATTACTGGTAATCACCCTTTTTAATAATGTGACAACCACGTGGACGTTTAATGAAGCTGACATGAATTCACAACGACAAGTTTAATTACTTGATGACTAATGTACTTTTCCTTTCCATCACAAGATTTGAGTATGAAAAAGAACCAGTTTTGAAGATTTTGATCATCCATGTATAAATTTTAAGAGTTTGTTGGAATTTAGGAATACACATCAATTAAAAAACTTCAATGGCCAACCATATACAAAAGGAAAAGTACATTAGTTATCCAAAGATTAAACATGTCGTTGTGAATCCATGTCAGCTTCATTAACCGACTATAACCGGTAAACCGGTCAACTATGGGTCAACCGTGTATAGAAAAAAAAAAGTTTGTGGGTAAACCTCATCAATAAAAATGTATAATGAACAACCGTATACAAATAAAAAAGTAAGTTGGTCATCCCATGATTAATCCCATGATTAATCCTTATAAAAATTTATTAACTTTTCAAATTTGTAGAAAACTTCTCTTAGACTATTCTAAGTTTCTAACCCGGAGGCAGCACATTATTTTAAACACCGACACGCGCTAAATAAAAACTATAAAACAAATTAATCTCAAAAGATTTTGCATGTTATTTGCTCACATTTTATTAAAATCTACGGAGTAATAATTTTCTTTGAAAATTTCACGTGACTCATCATCCATCGAAAAGTCATCCCGAAAGATAGCAGATATCTTTGTAGTGACTAGTGAATAGTTATATATTTTATCCATCATGTAAATATCGTATAAAGTCACGTATATAACTTAACAGGAGTTTTTAAGTTTTAGCTAAATAGCTATAATAGGGGTGAGTATGGTGTACGCGGTTTTTAATAAATCAAACCATTATTGTGGGTTTTTAAAATTTCAAACCATTTGTAAATGATTTATAGCGGTTTGGTTTTTGATTTTTTGTGATTTTTGTAGTTTATGGTTTGATTTTGCTCACCCCTATATGTGATACTGGAGTATGGAGAAGCAACACTAAAAAAGGGTAAACACCGTTGATAATGAACAAGTCTACTTTATTGATTTTGAGAAAACAAGGTATACAATATAATATATATATATATATATATATACACGCATGAAAGGTTAAGGTACATTATCTTGAGCAATACGAAAGTAAATGAATTGGCTCATTATATACGTATGAAAGGCAAGGGTACACTTTATTGATAATATATAATGCGGTTTGGTTTGGTTTTTTATATGCAACCAAAATCCAAACCATTAATTTGGTTTTTCTAAATATAAGAACCATAAAATCGGTTTTTCATTATGCGACGGTTTTGTGGTTTGATTTTTTCGGTTTTTTGTGGGTTTTGTGGTTTATGGTTTGGTTTTGCTCACCCTTAGGTTGTAAGATGATCCTCTTTTGTATGAGGTCTTGAGTTCAAGCCTTGAGAAGAACATATGAATCACTACAAAAAAAATTCATTTGTTCACACTTGCTTATAAAAATGTAAAAATTTTGATGAATTTAATCACATATAAAAATGTGTATAAAAAGTTACATTTAAAAGTGTGAATAAATTTTAAAAATTATAACTTTTTCACACTTATAAATGTGTAAACAAGATATTAACACTTAAAAGTGTAAACAATTGTCAAATATCTTCACACTTAAAAGTATGAAAGTCAATTTGTAACACATGATTTATTCACACCCTCCATGTGTGAAGAAAATACGTGTTACAAATTAACTTTCACACTCTTAAGTGTGAACAATTGATATATTTTTACACACTTGAAAGTGTGAAATTTTCTTTTTCACATGTATAAGTGTGTAAATATTATGATTTTCTAAATTTCCTCACGCTTTGAAATGTAATTTATTTCTATACACTTTTAAATGTGATTAAATTAACAAAAGTTATCACACTTTTTTAAGGTATGGAAAAACAAGTTTGAGAAAATGATATATTTGTTGTAGTGAATTGAGTACCTTTACGAGGGTTTGGCTTGGGTATACTTAGGTTCAAGTATGAAGGGCAGAGTTTACCCCTATTAATCGTCGTGCCTTCGAGCGGGTTAGTAGGGGGGTTTTTCCCCATCGGGTATTTGAAATAGGCTTTCTACTTCGAGAGAGCTCTCTAGCGACCCGGTTAAGACAACGTATGCTAGACCTCTGGCTGTCAAATCACGACACGAAGTTTCCAACGAAATTCACCTTTCAATAAAAAAATATAACTTACCAGGATTTGGGGTTAAAATGTTGAGAAACTGTTTGTAAAATTTGATACTTTTGTGTATGCCCATAAATAAATTCGCAACACAAGTACATGGAGTAGACAAATTGGATATAAGTTATGAAATTAAGCATAAGCTGTTTACGTTTATTAAATGAAGTTTGGTTACAAGGCAAAGATGTTGCACGCTCGTGACATCAGTTTGCCAAAAGCATTTTTGTCAAAATTAACTGAAAGTAAAAGAAGTTTATATAACCGATGTCAATGACTCAAAATATAGCGATAATTGTGATTTGTGAGTACATACGGAGCCAGAAATTTTATTATGAGGAGGCAAATTTAAAAGCATGTATCATACTTAGAGTCGGTCCTAATTAAGATTTTTGATGCATGAAGTGATTTGTTCGAAGATGTCTTTATTAAATTCAATAAAGAATTCTGAATGATTATTTAGATGTTTGCAACATTGTCAAACTAGAAACTCATTTTTATGTTCATTTTTCCTTGCTCAGAAAGACAATTAAAATTCAAAAAATGAATCTAGTAGAATATATGAGTATATGATGTTATTTTAATAGTTAAATTTTATCGAAACAACCAATCAAAAGTTTTCTCCTTACTAGTCTAAATGCCTATACTATCTACAATGATCATAATTTCAACAAGGACTTTATAGTTTTTTAACACTAATAATTAATGATATAGTTCTTAAGTGATGGAAGCTACCAAGTAATATTTAGTATGGATACGAAAGATTAAAATTTTGAATTATTGTGTTATTATTTAAAAATTATTCTCTAAAACAAGAAATCCTACATATAAAGATATAAAAGTGTGTCACTAAAGTAAAAGGGTAACTATGTTCACCTCAATTAAGTATAAGGACTTAAATGGGTGAAAAACATAAAAATAATGTATCTTTATATTGAATCCGTCTTCATCACTTGCACCCTTCACTATCTCTCTTACAACCCAACACCATTAAAACCTAAATTGCTTTATCCATTTTGACTTCAATCATAAGCCTTTAACTATACAAAAAATGTTTCGTTATCATCTATTTAGTATCTTTTTAAGGCAAAATTATAAATATACTTCTAAAAGCTAAAAAAAACTACAAATTATATTAAAATTAGAGTGGGGGCAATTGCCCCCATTGCTCTCATACTAACCGCCCCTGCTTGTGAGGGTGTTTCATCTTTGGGGGCAAGAGTTCAATTCCTGCAAAAAAGATTTGGGTAGAGGTTGTAACATTATATTATCCAAGATAAGCAAACTCTTTAAGGTATTAATAAGATTTGATCTCTGAATAAAAAGTACCGATTTCAAAAGGCGTTGTTAGTTCTTCTATTTAAAGGAGGTACGGACCCCCCTGTACGATGCAGCTGAAAAACTTATTAGGCTACCGCAACTCACTTCGCTTTTCGGAGCTTATGGCTTTTGGAGTCATCAAAGCCTTTTTGTTCGCACTAGCTATATTGTACCTCCTTAGCTGGTAAGTGGGTAGGAAACCTTGCCCGTCAACTAAAAAGAGCGATTGAAAGTGGATTTCAGGTTAGATAGTATCGAGAAGGTATCAGCCATCAGTAGGGGTGTTCGTGGTTCGATTTGGTTCGGTTTTGACTAAATCTCAAACCAAAACGACATTCCTGGTTTCAATATATATTAAACCAAATCAGACAAATATGTTGTCTAACCAGACCAAAACAAACTATGTAAATTGGTCTGGTTTGCCCAGTTCAACTGTTTTTAGATCTTTTTTTTTTATCTCAAAATAATTATATGCATATTTTCGTATAAAATATTTTTTTCATTTTTTTAATGATACAAATAAGAGTCAGGAACATTATGATCATAATATTAATAAAATTATTGATAAAGTAACAAGTAACTTGTGTTTTATATTTACAAAATATGAAATATTAAAGGTGATGGAGGATTCAAGGTAATTGTGATCTTTGAGTGGAAATATATTGAAGGAATGAAAATGAAAAGATAATAGGATAAAGTGAATATAGGAAAGTATGAGAGTAAAAGTAGGTTTATATAAAAAATAAATGTATATATGTACATATATATTTTTTGGTCCGACCCGGTTTTGACGGTCGACTCTTTGCTTAAACCGTAATCGGACCAAGGAATCCGATTTTTTTAAAACTTAAACCGTGGACCAGAGTTTAATAACTCAATCCGACCAAACTAATCCAAATGCCATGGTTTGGTCCGGTTTTTACAGTTTGACGGTTTGATGAACACCCCTAGCCACCAGTAACCGTACTTTCGTAAAAGCACCATTCGGTAGTGGTTCCTCTTTTCTTTTTCCTCTTGAACCTCGAACAAGAAAAAGACAGGATGAAAAACGCCTCAAGCTATTATCAATTTGGAGACAGAAAGCACAATGCGATAGCAGGAGTAAACCCAAAATAAAGATCGCCATCTGATCAAAGCCACAGTGACGGAAAAGATCAAAGAAAGTGACGGTTCACAAGTTTGCTAGATAGGAAAATAAGAACTGTAATTAAAGAACAAGAACAAGGTTAATAATTTAAGAACACAGTCTATGCAGTCTAATCATATGTATAATTGAATAAACAGTGAATACATGATCGATATTACAACTTGATCTACAAGCATGTAAATAAAATTACAATTGTTAAGTTTAGACTAACTAGAAACTTAAGCAATTTACAAGAAATATGAAAGATAAAACTTTCTAAGTGACCAACAACACTTGTAGGTGACAAGCACACTTGTTGTTGGTGGCGGTTGTGTTCCCTTATATTGGGGAAGAACTAGGGCAACACAACCGGGTCTTGATGTTGTAAGGGTGGTGGTTGTCGATTCCTTATTGGCTTGAAATACTTGCGACAAACGCCTCTAGTCTTCTTTACCAAATCGGGTGTGAGAGAGAAACCTCTTCTTTTCTTTCCAACTGAACCTTTGCCATATAAGGTACATTACAATTGAAACAACCACCATGTGACTCTTGTCTTCTTCTTGTTTAAATTCTTCTCGCCTTGACTAACAATTTGGATAAGAATGCATTGTTGGCAAAGAGTCACCATATCTGCTGATGGTTCGCTGATGAACCCTCATCAACGACCAAGTCTGGTCAGTGAATTCCTGACTCAACAGAAAGAATGATACATTTTTGATTATGATGTAATTCCAGCAATTCGGTCAGAACAATCATTAGGAAGAGGTAGTCTAGATAATCTAGTGAACTCATCTTGTCATCCATTGCAAAACTTTTAGCAATAGAATCGATATTAATGTCATATTTTTTTTTGTTTTTATTAAATTTTACCAAGGTGAAGCCGTGGTTCAAATTTCTTCTAAATGTCAAATTGTGTTAAAAGATATTCATTATATATTTTGTTGGATGTTGGTGAAATTTTTTATTTTTAACATTAATCGTTGTTCCATCTACATTATCCATTATAATATCTTGCTTAGTTGTTCCATCTACATTATCCATTATAATATCTTGCTTAGTTGACTGACCACTAATATTTTAAATCTAAGGTTGGATGTACTCGACGACAACCCATATAAATATAACTTTAAGGTTGGATGTATTCAAAGACCACCATACATACACACACATATATATATATATCGGGTTGATTGTTGTGAAATAAATAATAAATACAATAAGATCTTGATCATATAGCTTATTTCAAGTTTGTATCTCTTATACTTTTTCCGTCCCACTAGTAGAACTGTTATGTTTTGAATTTTCAGAGTCTTACTTTTTCAAATTTTGCATTAAATAATTTTCTTTTTGTTAGATTATATATCCTTGATAAAAGTTATATAAATTGATTATGTTTTATAAGTGTGTTTTATGATATAATATTCATCAAGTTTTAAATCTAAACTACCTTATAAAGTATTTACACCCTCTCATTTTTCTAAAAACCTTGATCTACCCAAAGTATCCTTCACTTTTATCAATTATTTTGAATATCATCACCTAATATACCTATAATACCCTTAAATCTTAACAACTCATTTTCTTTTCTATCATCAAATTTCAACCACTTATTGTTTTTCTCTCCTCAATAAATCATTTTATTCATCTAATTCATTCAAAATCTTTTATTTCAAAAATCATACATCGATAAATTATAAATTTTTTATGGGTGTTCTTAAAATTTCACCTTTTTTTATTAGACATGTCATTCGATTTAAATCTGGGGGCGGAGCCCATCCAGGTAGATCACCCCATCACCGATCAGCCCTATGACCTATCACCCTATAATCGATTACCTCTTATGACCTATCACACTCTATGACTTATCACCCTCACCATCTCTTCGCTGTACCGTGCGAGCATTTGGCTAATAACACAAATAAATATATTTAAGTTCAAAGTATAAAAATAAAAGCATTAAAAATTCAAAATATATAGAACCCATTAATGGGATAGAGGAAGTAGTTATTTGTACTAATAATCTATATCTATATCTATACTCTCTTATAAAGAGTATTGAATTTCTTAAATTCAGCATTTTTTTCTTTCCAAAATACCCCTACTTAAACATAATACCCTTATATACCATTCTCTTTCCCATTCTCTCTAATCATTACACACTCTCATCGACTTTCTATCACCCTCTTCCGCCGCTGCTCTCCTTCTCCACCGCCTACCTCGCTCTCCACCACCGCCTCCCTTTTATATTATCATCACTTTCTAACCGCTGCAACGCGCGAACACTTTGCTCGTAATTTAAAATAAATTTTGAACCAAAAATTCCTACACCTAAATATATATTTTTCCAAAAATAATATAATATTCTTAATATTTTAATGAAAGAAAAAAGATGTTTTTTTTCAAAGAACAAATTAAGCCATAGAGAGAATATTTTATCCTTATACACTGCTACAATATTAATTTTAGATTTAATATAAAATTTTCAACAATGATGTTTAGTTTTTAAAATAATAACGATAGAAATAATAAATAAAAATTGGGCAAAAGAAAACAAAATTAGGAGACTGCAGAGACGCAAATATGTAGTTTCAGGATGGGTTCCTGACTTCCTGTGGCTCTAAAAGCTTTTTCAAACTCTTGTTTTAGAGGAGATTAGATTATAGTGGATACTAAAAAAATACTTACGTGAGGTAGTTCACAAAAGCATCTCTTAAATGTAGTTCACAAAAGCATCTCTTAAGTATATAGCCTCATACCACCAGCAATCCTATATATCATCGTATGATACTTAATAACATTGTTGGCTGCAACCGTCATACCTAATAATCAAAGACATTGAGACTGTAATAAATATTATGATGATGAATTCAATTCATGGTAAGTGGAGTAGCCCAACTCAAACCTCTTCTACTCCACATCCACTCGTCCAAGGTCTTTCCTACACTATTAACTCTAACAAAGTGATATTAGTACCACTCAACTTGATTAATTTACCACACAATACAAATATTACAGCACACTGTACAAACAGTATATGCATGATTGGGGTAAATTAATCAAGTTGTGTGGTACTAATATCACTTCCTAACTTTAAGGAATTCAACTACAACGTAAAGGAAGTAATGAATGATCATATTATGTTGAAAGTATAATTATAACAAATAGGAATGAAACACCATATTTACTCAACGGTATAAAATTAACCTACACATGAGCTAACACACGACGATGTGCAGAAATCAAAAAGTAGTTAGAACAAACAAAAATTTGAAATTCCATGATATGTAATCCTTTTTTCTAGTTGATTGCGCATAGATACATACACATAGTATTATCGAAAAAGTGAGCTAAAGAAACTAATTGGAGTCGTCTGCCAAACACTTTTGTACTACATGATATAGCCATTGTAAGCTTATACTACATTGTAATATAGTGTGTAGTATAATTTTTACTCGTACTATATATATATATATATGTAGGATAGAGATCAAATGAGAAGGTGTCTTAAGGAGAAAAGGGAGAGAAAACGGATCTTCTCTCCCTTCTCTCATTAAAAAACTTCTCTTTGGATTTCTACCCTATATATATATACAGTATTAACTTTTTACTCTAATACTTAGATTTTCCAAGTCAACAATAATAATGACCTTTTTTTAGGAAATACTTGTAATATATAACTGAGGGAGAGCCCGGGAGAGGTATGGATGTTAATAATGTGTCTTCAGAAGAAATGATGTGACGCGCAGATATGGTAGTAAAGAGTAGCAAGGGCTGGGAGAGACATAAATTAAAAGAGAATTCCTGTACGTCCTTGATTGTACGCGTGATCTATGCAATGTGAACGATGATATTTTATAATTAATTACTTATTGATTGCATCCCGTATATGTGCAATGTGAAATGAATAAAGTGACTGTGGTGGTTTGTTTGTATCGAACAATTTCAACAAATAATATATGACCAAGTTGCAGCCATGGGCCAGAGCAAAGTCCATATATAGCTAGTTTCCTAGTAAGTTAACCAATAATAAAGTGAATCTCATCAATCAATCAGTGTCCCGGCTTATAAATAAATGCCTGACCATATATCAGCCTGTGTATATTAATTGATACCCAAGTTCATTTATATATATAGGCACACACATATATTGCATTCGATATTTCCTCACCTCATGCAATAATAAACTACAACTTCATTATACTACACAAAATCAATTACTCAGTGTGTACAAACTAAGCAACCATATATAACTATGCATTTACCAATAGTAGTGCTACTAGTCGTAGGTATGGCATTGTTGGTAAGTTGTCAGGGGCCGCCGCCGGATGATTGTGAAAGGTCATGCGGCAATGTGAGCATTCCTTTTCCCTTTGGTTTAACGGAAAGATGCGCCTACAGCGGCTCCAATAATATTGATTTTCTCGGGGCATGTAATCGGTCATCATCTGGTGATCCCAAATTTACCATTATGTTTAACTCTACTGAAGTTGGATATATTTCTACCGCCAGAAGTGAAATACAGGTTATGGGCCCAGTTTATTATGATTGCTACAACACTTCTGGTCAACAAGACAGTGAGGCCTCTATAATGAAGGAATCATACTATTATATTAATTTCATGCTCTCTAAAAAGAACAAGTTTGTTGCCATTGGGTGTGATACACAAGCCGGGTTTTCAGGGAATTTCAAGGAATCCAGTGTATGCAATTCTAAATGTGATAGCAACAGTGATATCACAAATGGATCATGCTCTGGAGTTGGCTGTTGTGAAAAAGAGATCCCGGAAGGGATTCGTGAATCCGCGATAGGAATAGCTAGCTTAGATAACCACAAAAATGTACTGCAAATGAATCCCTGTAGCTATGCTTTCATCGTGGAAGAAGGCAAGTACAACTTTTCTGCCACTGACCTTCTTGATTTCGGAGGTAAAGAGCTGGCAATGCCGATGTTACTTGAATGGGCAATTGGAAACAAGACTTGTGACGAGGTCGATAAGGAATCGGATGATTTCTTATGCAAAGGTGATCATCAAGAATGCATTCGACAATATGCTGGTCCCGGGTATCGTTGTCGTTGCAAGCAGGGTTATGATGGCAACCCTTATATCAAAGACAACTGCACAAGTAAGCGTAAATTCGACAATATGTGTGTGTATGTGTGGGTGTTTTTTCCTCCTAGTTTTAGTCTTCGTTGTACCACATTTCAATTTGTAAATTACGTTAATTACACGACAATCACCATATGCTATCCTACAGATATTGACGAGTGTAAAGCGGGAACTCATAATTGCAAAGGTGAATGCATTGATAATGCAGGAAGCTATACATGCCCATGTCCAAATGGTAAACCGGGAGAATACAGGAAAGATAACAATACTTGCACTACAAAGAGATCACCCATTATACAGATTTCCGTAGGTAAGTAAAGTCGCTGTTGGATTAATTACTCCATCTTATTGTGGTATAAAAAGTCAAATTATCATTGTGGTATAATTAAGTTAAATGCTTATTGTTGCAGGTACCTCAGTTGCTGGTTTATTTCTGCTTTTATTAATTACCTGGATATACTTGGGATACAAAAGGCGTAAGACTTTGAATAAAAGAGAAAAGTTCTTTCTGCAAAATGGTGGAATCATTTTGAAGAAAAGAATCTCCGGGGATGGAGGTCCTCGAATTCAATTTAAACTCTTCACGGTGGATGAGCTTAAGAAAGCAACCAACAAATATGATAAGAAAAGGATTATTGGGAAGGGTGGCTTTGGCACAGTATTTAAAGGAATACTACCTCCTAATAATAGACAAGTTGCCATAAAAATGTCGTCCAAGATAGTAGATCCGACCCAAACCATCCAAGTAGAACAATTTATTAATGAAGTGATTATCCTTTCCCAAGTCAATCACAGAAATGTGGTGAAGCTGATTGGTTGTTGCCTTGAAACAGAAGTTCCTTCCTTAGTCTACGAATTTATTCCAAATGACACCCTCTATGATCACATCCACAATGAGCGCAAGTCGAAGCCTATCATTACTTGGGACAAACGACTGAGAATAGCAACGGAGACAGCTGGAGCACTTTCATATTTGTTCTACAACGCGGCAGACCCAATCATTCATCGAGATGTCAAGCCGACGAATATACTGTTGGATGATGACTATGCAGCAAAAGTAGCTGATTTTGGAGCGTCAAGGCTAATTCCTATTGATCAGAATGAATTGGCGACAAAGGTACAAGGAACACGAGGTTACTTGGATCCGGAGTACTCTCAAACAGGCCAGCTGACAGAAAAAAGTGATGTTTATAGTTTTGGTGTCGTACTAGTGGAACTTTTAACGGGAAAGAAGATTGTTAATCAGCAAACGCTTGTAACCAAATTATTTATAGATTCTCTAGAAAATAAGACTCTATTAGAGGTTCTAGATAAAAATTTGCAGCTAAACAAAGTCCCTCAAGATATCTTCCTGGTCTCAAAGCTTGCACAAAGATGCTTACGCTATAAAGGAGACGAAAGGCCTACTATGAGAGAAGTGGCTATGGAGCTAGAACGAATATCAGCGGCATCAATAAATGACAAGCATCCAACAGTGAAAACTACTTCAAACGAAGCAGAAACTAAATGTTTGCTTAATAGAGCAAGTGACGACCGTGAAGACATAGATGACACCAATACAAGCTCACTAATTGGAGTCGTAAGCATGATGCCAATTCAAGCATCGTCGGAAACAGTGTGATCAACATTTTAGGTACTCTTGATCATCATGTTATGTTGTGGGTCAGACTGATTTAAAGGGAATGGCTCAGTTCAGATGGTCTCGGTCAGGAATGGTCTCAAGTTTGGCTACTGGAATCTCTCCCATGCTGATCTCACATATGGATTGTTGTCTGCTCTGCTCACCATCATTTTGTCATTAGGTTTTGTCTCTTTATGTATGTTTCTGCAGTTAGTCATTCTGTGTTGTTTTCATTATATATGTTTTGATTTGCTTCTAGTGTGAGTGATAACTGATACATTGTGCGTGTAACTATGTGAGCGTGTTTATGTGTTTGAATATGTAAATTCAGAGAGTACATGGCCTTTCCTAAGAGTCCTATTAGTGGTGGAACGAGGATTAATGTGAATCGGCGCACAAATTATTTCAATAGACTCGTATTAAATAACGATAACGTGTAAATTGTTAAGATTGTTAGATTTTTATTAAGGGTTTTTATCTACCAAATTATTTATCATAATCACAAACTTTTTTCAAAATGATGTCCACCCATCTACCAGCTATGACATTATCATTCACCACATATTGTTGATCTTTCAAAGCCAAAAAACACATATCCTTAATCTCTTCTTCATCATCAGATGAGTCATCGAAGAGTTCTCGTTTCTCTTCGGTTTTAGTCATCATGCACTTATATATTCTTTCTCCAGTGACATGAGGATAATCCGGGCCTTAAGTTTTTTGTATTTTGTTCTATAGCTATTATCAGTCCTATTAAAATTAGAGACAGGGGGACTAGTTTGATTCTTCAACTGACTAGATTTGCATTCCTTCATAAAATAAGATTTCTTGCCACACTTATAGCATATTAGCGTGTAAGATTGGCCTTGTCCACAGATTGACCTTCATAAATTAATCCACTTCTATGATGTATGTAACCAAGTCAATTTTTCAATGTAACATTGTTTCATATTTTTATTGATTTTTCTTAACTATAACGAGCATGGTGCCCGCGCGTTACGACGAATACCATTGACATGGCGTCTAGATCGAGGGGTGATGTGGGTCTCATGGAGATGTTCCACGGCGGTGGTGGTCTTGAACGAAGGTAGATGCGATGGACATTGGAGGTGATGGTTTGGTTTTGAAGACAACAATGGAGGTGTGTGTATTTTTGTGGCAAAAAGGAAACAATAGGGAGAATAAATGTAAGGAATAAGGGAAAGAATAAGGAGGGGTAAAAGGGTAAAATTCAATGTCCCAAATCTTGTATACTTTCAACATGGGTTGATAATTTTTAATAAGGAGTATAGATATGAAAACGTAAGGGCGAATTGAAAGACATGGTTGTATAAATTAACACAAAACACTAATATACCAATCTTCAATGTCTATATATAAACTATTTTCCTTTTTTTGTTAATGAAATTTTTAACAAGCCATGTATATATTTTGTATAACCATGCATCATACCTGTACAAAACCTATCACTACAAGAAAAATGCTTTTTTGCAATGAAAATTTTTCGTTGAAAAATCACGTCAAACGACAAAAAACTTTTGCTTTTTTGATTTTTTTTGGTCAATTTTTTTTCAACAAATATTCATCGCATAAAAGAAAATAAAAATATTTTTCATTTTCTTTTATGTATTTTATTTTTTGCGACAAAAATATTCGTCGCAAATTCTTTTTCCCATTTTTTTTTTGTCTTTTTTCCCGCTGTAGTGGAAAATCTTTCCCGCCATATTTTTGCAACGCATATTCGTCGTGAAAAAAAAAATAAAATAAATTTTAATTTTCTTTTATATATCATTTTTGCGACAAAAAATATCCATCACAAATTACAATTTTTTTTGTATATTCTTTTCCCACTATAACAGAATAAAAATTTCTATTTTTTAATTCAATCTCAATTTGTAGTTTTTAATTGTGAAGTATTTTAATATAATAAACTGATGACTTACAGTGATAAATTAATAAAATTGATGACACACAATCGTGAATAAACAAAAGTTAAACATTCACATAGATAACTATGTGAAAGTGGTGACGATAAAGAGTTCAGGTTATGTCACGAAAAACAGAAAAAGTATGTTGGGTAGTGGTGTTAGTATAATGAATATGTGATTTGTGTGTACTTATTTTCTAACACTTTATAAAAAGTATAAATAAAATTGTAAATTTGTTTACACTTAAAAAGTGTGAACTCACTAGAAAAAAAAGTTGAAAAATTTATTAAAAAAATTCATAATTTTCTCATACTTATATAAATAAAGTAAAAAAAAGCTTTCAAATGTGTAAAAATATATTAATTGTGCACACTAAAGAAGTTGTTTGTAAAAGCAAATTTTTCAGACAAATAATTTAGTGTTACAATTTGATTCTCATAATTTGAAGTGTCAAAATATTGCCATTAGTTCATACATTCAAGGGTGAACATTTGGTTTAAACCTTTATAGGGATGAAAAATTTATTCATAATTTTCAATGTGCATTTTTTTTTATATATTTATAAGTGTACATAAATTAGCAAATTAATTTGCATATTTTATAAGTTTGAATAAATAAATGTAGACAAACATAATTTTTGTTATGTTGTGTATCTTGGGAAGAAAAAATGAGGAAGACAAGACATAGTTCTAAGACCATTCGGAGTGGAGCATTAGATAGGCGTTACAATCATCGGAATGCCCTAGAACACCCACGGGAATGCTCTCTTCGGTCCCGGGAGGCGTTTCACTCCCTTATTTTTCGTGCCCCGTAGCATTTGTAATGCAAACCTTGCACGTTCCAACTTGTCATTTTGCCTGCACTTCTTCCACCTTTTGACCTTTTTTTTTTATTTAAATATTAATTATTAAAATTAAAAACAAAAATGCCTTTAGAGGGCATTCCCTTTCTGGGGAATGCCCTTCTTAATAATTGGGTGCCATGCATGTGTCAATTTGTAACTGGAGGAAGGGCATTCTAAGAATGCTCAACTCCATATAGTCTATGAGAGTAAAAAGAGTAGCAAGGACCGGGAGAGACATAAATTAAAAGAGAATTCCAGTCTTTGATTGTACGCGTGATCTATGCAATGTGAACGATGATATTTTATTAATGACTTACTGCATCCCGTATATGTGCAATGTGAAATGAATAAAGTGACTGTGGTGGTTTGTTTGTATCGAACAATTCCAACAAATAATATATATATGGCCAAGTTGCAGCAATGGGCCAGAGCAAAGTCCATAGCTAGTTTCCTAGTAAGTTAACCAATAATAAAGTGAATCTCATCAATCAATCAATGTCCTAGCTTATAAATAAAAATGCCTAGCTACCATCAGCCTGTGTATATTAATTGATACCCAAGTTCATTTTTATATATAGGCACACACATATAATGCATTCGATATTTCCTCACCTCATGCAATAATAAACTACAACTTCATTATACTACACAAAATCAATTACTCCGTGTGTACAAACTAAGCAACCATATATAACTATGCATTTACCAATAGTAGTGCTAGTGGTAGTAGGAATGGCATTGCTGGTAAGTTGTCAGGGGCCACCATCGGATGATTGTGAAAGATCATGTGGCAATGTGAGTATTCCTTTTCCCTTTGGTTTAACGGAAAAATGCGCCTACAATAGTAGCTTTCTCGTGTCATGTAATCGATCATCATCTGGTGATCCCAAACCTACCATTATGTTTAACCAGACTGAGGTTAGATATATTTATGCCACCAGAAGTGAAATAGAGGTTATGGGTGGTGTTGCCTATGATTGCTACAACACCTCTGGTCGAGTCAAAAACTTAACGATAGTAGAATCATATGAAAATAATTTATTCTTGATCTCAAACAAGAACAAGTTCGCTGCCATTGGGTGTGATACATCTGCTCTTATTACATGGAATAACATGGATATTAGTTCATGCATGTTTGACTGTAAGAACGGTACTGGTCTCACAAATGGAACTGGCTATTGTGAAATGAAGATTCCAGAAGGGATGCGTGCATTGACTATAGAAGTCGCTAGCCTTGATAACCACACAGAAGTAGCACAAATGAATCCCTGTAGTTATGCTTTCCTTGTGGAAGAAGGCAAGTACAACTTTTCTAAAACTGATCTTCTTGATTTCGGAGGTCAAGAGATGATGATGCCACGTTTACTTGACTGGGCAATTGGAAACAAGACTTGTGACGAGGTTGATAAGGCAGCCGATGATTTCTTATGTAAAGGAAACAGTGAATGCGTTCAAGAATATGCTGGTCCTGGATATCGTTGTCGTTGCAAGCAGGGTTATGATGGCAACCCTTATATCAAAGACAACTGCACAAGTAAGCGTAAATTCAATACACACACACACACATATGTGGGGGTTTTTTTTCCTCTTAATTTTAGTCCTTGTTGCACCATACTTTAATTTGTAAATTACAACATACGACGATCATCATATGCTATTTTACAGATATTGACGAGTGTAAAGCCGGAACTCATAATTGCAAAGGCGAATGCATTGATATTGAAGGAAGCTATAGATGCCCATGTCCAAATGGTCGACGTGGAGAATACATGAAAGATAAGAGTACTTGCACTGCAAAGGGATCACCCATTATACAGATCTCTGTAGGTAAGTACCAAGTCAAGTTACTGATGGGTTAAGTTATGGGCGGTGATATTCACACCACTATTTTTGATAGATGTACCACAACGTATAGGTTTTTATTATTGTGGTTTATACAACTCAATGCTTCTTGTTGCAGGTACCTCAGTTGCTGGTTTATTAATGCTTTTATTAATTACCTGGATATACTTGGAATACAAAAGGCGTAAGAGTTTGAATATTAGAGAAAAGTTCTTTGAGCAAAATGGTGGAATGATTTTGAAGAAAAGAATTTCCGGGGATAGAGGTCGTCGAATTCAAGCTGAACTCTTCAAAGTAAATGAGCTTCAGAAAGTAACCGACAACTATGATAAAAGAGAAGTTGGCACAGTATTTAAAGGAGTTCTACCTGATAAGAGAGAAGTTGCCATAAAAAAGTTCAAGATAGATCAAAAACAAACTATCCAAGTCAAGCAATTTATTAATGAATTGATTATCCTTTCCCAAGTCAATCACAGAAACGTGGTGAAGCTGATTGGTTGCTGCCTTGAAACAGAAGTTCCTTCACTAGTTTATGAATATGTTCCAAATGGCACCCTCTTTGATCACATCCACAATGAATGCAAGTCGAAGGCTATTACTTGGAACAAACGACTGAAAATAGCAACAGAGACAGCTGGAGCACTTTCATATTTACTCTACACAGCGACCGACCCAATCATTCACCGAGATGTCAATCCAAAAAATATACTGTTGGATGACAAGTATGTTGCAAAAGTAGCTTACTTTGGAGCATCAAAGCTAATTCCCATGGATCAGAATGAATTCGCAACAACGGTGCAAGGAACACAAGGTTACTTGGATCCGGAGTACTCTGAAACACGCCAGCTGACAGAAAAAAGTGATGTTTATAGTTTCGGGGTCGTACTAGTGGAACTTTTAACGGGAAAGAAGATTGTTAATGAGCAAAACAAAACGCTTGTAACCAAATCATTTATAGCTTCTCTAGAAAATGAGACTCTATTACTAGAGGTTCTTGATAAAAACTTGCAACTAAACAAAGTTCCTCAAGATATCATTCAAGTTTCAAAGCTTGCACAAAGATGTTTACGCGATAAAGGACGCGAAAGGCCTACCATGAGACAAGTGGCATTAGAGCTAGAACAAATATTGGCGGCATCAACAAATGACAAGCATCCACCAGTGAAAATTACTTCAAATGAAGCAGAAACTAAATGTTTTCTTGATGGAGCAAGTGAAGACAATGAAGACGATTATTACAGCATCAGGCCGACTCCAGCATCGTCCGAAACGGTCTAATCAGTTCAGATGGTCTCGGTCAAAAGTGGTCTCAAGTTTGGCTACTGGAATCAATATCTACAGTGCTGATCTCACGTGTGGATTGTTGCCTGCTCTGGTCACCATCATTTTGTGATTAGGTTCTGTCTCTTTATATATGTTCCTGCACTTGGTCATTAATTATGTGTTGCTTTCATTATATATACATGTTTTGATTTGCTTCTAGTGTGAGTGATATATACATTGTGTGTGTAACTATGTAAGTGTGTTTTCCAATAGTTGGTGCCTTTCAAGATTGAACTCAAATTTAACAACTATTCTTGATGAAGAACAACATTAATTAATAATTCAAAATCCAGTAAATCCGTAAAGTACCTTATGTTTTGTGATTGTTTCAACAAACATTAGCCAACGACTGTGTTCCGCTCTGCAAACAGCCCAAAACATTAATGCTTATGCGGGATTAGCTTATTAACACACATAACAATAGAATACAAGTTAGATGTATGTGTCAGATTATCGGATTAAAGATACTTGAAATGCATAAACAATGTGTGTTGTCAATAATGCAAGTAACCTATGCATCGATTTCCGGTTAAATCAACTCATCGAGTTTCATTTTGACATTTTATCAAACAGTTGGCTTACACAAAGAAAAAACATACAAACTTTTAGAATTTTGGCACATGTCTTTAGCAATGAAATACGAGTAAAACATACATTGCGGATGAGAAACAACAACGGTGGGAGTGGATTGACTCAAATTACAATAGCAGCATATAAATACTAATCGACAAATTATTGTTCAGCATAAAATAACAAATTCAAACCATATATGTTCATTTCTGAGTTCGATCTGTCTGGATTGAAGATATTTCTAAGATAAACAGATTAATTGCTTCAATAGTCGAATAATACAGACTACTCCAAAACTTTTATAAATTTATATACTTTAGGGAAACACAAATATGGTGCTAGAAGCCTAATGCTCCTCCATTCCCCTTACAATCTTTCCCCCTGAAAATCATATGTTTAAATATAAAATTATCTCCCCTCTCAAAATCATGAAAGTATGGTGTTTCTAGGGGCATACTTGTTATCCCCATATATTAACTAGTTTAATAGGCAGTGGCGGATGTAGGATTTTCGTATGCAAGGGGCATGATGACAAAGGTGATAACACGAATGCGATAAGATATGAGATTTTTGATGCCCAAAACGAAATTTTTTGATAATACCGCTATTAATTTTTGTTAACGAACAACACACTTACATTTATATATAGAGGTTTACAATCATATTAAGCTAGATCGGTCATTCTCACATATATAGGTAATTTTTTTAAATCAATACTATTTAAATTCTATAATTTTATTTTTCATGAACTCATGAAATGAATACTCATATTATATTTTTAAAATATAGTTAAAGGACCTTAACTTAAAGGTTTAACTAGAATACTTATGTTTATCAAATATAGATAAGTGTTTAGTTCTTTTTATTTACGAAAAGATATAAATAGATTATATAAGTTGTTTTATTAATTTTTGTCATTTGGAAAACATAGACTAGTAAGTAATAGTTATATATTTATAATTTAATATAGGGCATTGAATAAATGTATTGAAAAAATAAAGGGTTAAACTTACAATTCTAAATAAATATAAGGGTTTTAACGAAATTATATAAATAAATAAAAAAAAAAAAGTGCTCAAAGATATATATCATCATCATCATCATCATCATCATCTCTGTTGTATTCTCAAAAATACAAAACAAAGCTTCCATCAAGAACTTACATATATCTTCTTTTTGTTAAACAATAGCTTAGTTAGCAATTATAATTTGTTAACTTACATATCTTTTGGCTTTTGATTAAAGAAATGAGGGCATGTCAAATTCATGGTGGGTGCATTTTAGAAAATTGTTGAACTTTCATGTTTATTATGACAAAATCTATATGTATATTTATTGTTGGCATAGGAGTTATAGGCGGCATTACCCCCGGTACTAAACACTTACATCCGCCTCTGTTAATAGGTAATTTAAAAAATACGTGATGACAAGATTGTTTAGAAGACGAAATATAAAAAATAATTATTAGGACTAATTTGTATGTTGATAGGCTTAGAAGCCATGTGACAAGATCATAACGAAAGAAAATAAGTGGAAAAACATGTGTTATGTAATGTATGAAGTAGACTTATTTTTAGGCATATAATTATATGCCTAAATCCGAGATGTATGGTAAACGGACCTTTAGATTCTGTTAATTTTTATAGTGGATGTATGGTAAATGGATATCGGTTTGATCATACTCAAAATCGTGAAAAGGACAGGAAAACTCAAAATAGTGGGGTTCTAGTGGTGGGTGATTACGGAGAAAACGTTATTAACTTTTATGGGATATTACAAGAAGTATTAGAGCTAGCATACCTGGGAGAAAATAAAAGAGTGTTAGTCTTCAAGTGTGATTGGTTTAGGGTTGCTGATGTGAATGGACTCCAAATTGACAAAGAATCTGGCTTGACTAGTGTAAATATGTCTCGAAAATGGTTCAAAAATCAACCATACATACTTGCATCTCAAGCCAAACAAGTTTTTTATGCACCTGATTTGAAGCTAGGAAAAAGTTGGCATGTTGTGCAAAACTGTACCCCTCGCACGCTCTATGATGTTCCTGTCCCCCCTGAAGTTATTTATCAAGAACCAGAGCCACGTTTGAATCTAACTGTTGATTTGAGTATGGATCGACCATCTCTTTCAAGAGGTAGTATCCCATTGGAGTTGGTGGATGCCTCGATTATAAGTGATGCCTTAGGTAGACAACCAAATTGAAAACTTCATGGCATGGATGACAGTTTCATTGATGATGACGAAGATGATGATGGCAATGACTCAACCAATTCAGAACCATCTCAAAATGAGGACTCATGGGAAAATGATTTTACAGATTCGGAATAGATTAACTATGACATAGGATTTTAGCTTTTGGTTTAGATTTACTTTTTTATAATCTACCTAGTTGTGTGTGTTAAAAATCTGGTTTCTTGAGTTGTGTTTTATCTATATTTAAGCATTTTATTCAAAATTGAAGCTCAACAGTTTGTGTTCTCAACAGAATCAGTATTTAAGCTCACAACATCCGTGTTTTCACCGTGGTTTCAAAACCTCCAGATTCAAGCTCATATAGGGTCAGTCTCTCTCTCTCTCTCTCTCTCTCCAATGTGGTTTCAGGATCAGGTTATGATAGTATAATAGTGGTGAAAATGATAAGTTAAAGTTACCAATTTTTAAAGAGTATAAGTTGGTTCAACTTAAAAGTGCAAGTGATTGATTTTTTGGTTGAAAATAGATATAGGAACTTAGGACTACTCTAAACAGTTTCTGGTTTGTTACTTAATATCCATGTTTTGGTTAAAAATAGATATATGCAGTTAATTGGTTAGGAACTTAGGACTACTCTAGATATAGGAAGGGATTGGGTGAAACTATTTTTAAACATATTGAGCAGGTGTATTACATGTACACTATATAAAAGTCTTATTTCATGACATCTTAACAGTCTCAACTGTATCTGTTTGTTTTATTGTTATATAGATGGTTGGACCAGGTAACACAGCACTTAAAAAGCCATTTAAAATGCCTGGTGTTCAAAATTTTAGTAGCAATTATGATGTGAGGAAACCTCATCAGTCAAGCAGTGATGTACCACAACGTCACCAGTCAAGTCGCCATCATGATGGTCTGCCACCTCAAACGTCAAGTGGCCATAAATTACACCCGCAGGATTCAAATGATAGGCATGGTGGTCCACATTATAAGAAGCCAGTCAGCAAACATGGTCCACAACCTCATAATTCAATTAGCAGACACAGTGTTCCACAACCATATATGTCAATCAATAAGTCATTCAACGCAAATGATGTTCCACATCAACTCGGAGGTCAAAAGGGGCAAGCATCTTTTAGGTTGCAAGATAAAAACCGGAAGTTTCATGATACATTGCAAGCTCACTCACCTCTTTTAAATCATGCAAGATGGGTACCACAAACTGAGAGTGAAGTCAACTCCCCACAAATGGAGGAAGATGGTCATGAAGTCGATTCCCCACAAGTTGATAGTGACACAAGTGATTCTCAACAGGACGAGAACATTGATTATTCACCTTCTCATGGTATGCTAATTAAGCTGTTATTTTAAGTTTCAGTTTGTGATAGAACTCGCCTATATGATGTTCGAAGTCAATTTGTCATCGGGTATTAGATTTAACTTTTTAGAGTGTCATCACAGCCAAGCTTTGTCTACTTTCCTTTGAGTTTAATTTTATAGTATTATTTAATTTTCTTATTGAATCCACATGAGTATATGTAGGTACATTCGATACCCGAACTCAATCTAGAACCTTGGGTGAAACTAAAAAAAGGCGATTGAACAAGGGAAAGTTCATTTTTGAAGTTGATGAATATGACAAGCGTATAGTTGGTGATGACAGCCAAAGATTCATCACTAAGGGTGGGTGTGTTATGCGTAAGTTTGCAAATTTTGATGGAACCACTTGGAGAAATCAAGATGATATGTTGAAGATAGACATCATCAACTAATGCACGGTAAGGTTTTTTCAGCTTCCCTTTTAGTCATCTTTCTATAACTGACACCAATTTCATTGTGGTTCTAGGAAAATTCAACTTACGATCCCAATTGTCCGTTGATGGTACATGCAATACACTCACAGCTAGCAAACCAACATAGAAGCAAATAGTATAGGTTGCATTGTTATTACAAAAAATTCTCTACACAAGAGGATGCAACCAGGCACCCCCCCTGCAGGTATTGAAGGTGCTGATTGGGAATTACTCTGCAAAAAGTTTGCTAGCGCAGAATTTCAGGTTCATATCACAATATTAAAACCAATTTTATCTTACAAGTATTGATATGAAACATGTGTAGGTTAAAGTTGATTTCTGTTATTTAATTTCTACAGAAAGTTAGTGCTAAAAATAGGACAAACAGCTTAAAGAATGAAGTTCCACCTGCTGTTGGGACAGTTTCCATTGCAAGGATCGTTGATATGGTGAGCAGTTCTTGTCAAGATAGGATATTCTATGTTGGTTATTTGATATTATTAATCTAGTGTGTTTTATTTTTATGAAACAGCAAAGAAGAGAAGGAAAAAAAATATCAGCAATAGATAAGTACAAGATTGGCCACTTTTCAGCAAAGAAGAAGAAAATGGTGAATGAGAAGGCTGACGATATATTGGTATGTTCCAGTAATACCAACATTTTATGTCTATAACAGATTTGAAAAAAAGCTGATTTCATTTTCATATGTGACAATATAATATATCATTATTGTGAGATCAGCCCCTTATGTGAAATAAAGAGTATATAATTCTCATGACTTTGTGCAAGTTTTCACTTTGCAGTTAGGTTTGTTTTAAAGTTTTTGTTTGCTCGGTCCTCTTATTGGTCTACAAAATTGGGTTTAGTTTGTGTTTCGTCTATTCAGGTTTCTGTTTGGTCCTTTGTTTTGAAGTTATTTAGTAAAATCTTTGTTTATGTTTGGTCTATGCAGAATGAATTGTTACATGAGAAAGAATCTTCCACTTGCTCACCCGCTGAAATTTGTATGAAAGTACTACATTATATCCCGGGACATACAAAGGGACGTTCTGTTTCAGTCAAAAAGGTTTTAGACATAGAAAACCTACGAATGGAATTGGAGTCAGAAAAGGAAAAATCAAAAGCCTTAGAGGATGAACTTCATGTTGTGAAACAAAAGCAAACGAAGTATGAAGAGAACCAAGTTGTAATAATGGCAGAGTTATCACGTCTATCCAAACTGCAATCTCAAAATATTGTAAGTTTACATTCTGGTCATTTCTTTCTTTCTTTCTTCTTCTTTTACGATGATATTCTACTACTTTTATGCTTCTCATCATGATAATATTTGTTAGCCCAAGTAGTTTAAACATTAGACCGCCTGCGAAAATAGAACAATAGATGATATTAATACAACATAATGGTTAGTTAGTTAGTTAGTTAGGTACCTTAGATAGGACTCGAGCACTAGCGTACATGTTGTCCCAACTGAATATGTCTGTTGCATCGTGCACTTAATGAATCAATAAAATTTCGGTAGGATGGATCTATTTTGATTATTTGAGAAAAGTTCAAAGTTAAATTTATATGATTTGTTATTTATGCTATTTTGATGATTGACAAAAGTTCATTTTGCTTTTGCAGTGATTGGTTGAGGGGTAAAATTCCATGTCAGAAGCCAGCCTGGATGAAATTCTGACTATATTATAATTTAGTATTGATTTGTAGTGATTGAGGGGTAAATGCTTTAGCATTGATTCAATATGATACGGAGATGGTATTTTCTCTTTGGTATTGTTATAATGTTGACATTGTTATTTCATTTATTTCAATGATATATATTATACAAATTTATTGTTCAAACTAAGTCGTCGTTTTGAATTTATATGAATTGCAAATTACATTTCTAGTGAGCATATCAAAAACTGCATTATTAGATTTGAGATTAGTCGCCACTTATGTTGTCACTAAATAAGTGACGAACTTTCTGGTGACTAATTGAGATAACGGAGCTCCATTAGTTGAGCCTAATGGTGACGACTTTCATTCATTAGTGACCAGTTTTTAGTGGCGCAATTGGTTGTCACTAATTTAGTGACAACTTTGGTTTGGTTACTAATTAGTGCCCACTTTTATTATTTGGTTTCTAATTAAATTAGTCACGGACCTTTAGTGACGAAAAGTGACGACTTGAATTCTCATCACTAAATGACTTTAGTAACCACTTTTTATACTGTTAGTGACCAAATTGTTTTGGTCACTAATGACCTTTTTTCTTGTAGTGTAAATTGCGTTATATATTATTATTACAAAATATTTTATTATAGGTTTAAAAATAAAATAAATACACTATTTTCTAAAAAAACATAATACGAGTATCATAAAAGACGAAAAATGAAAAATAATTATATTCTAAGAATATTGGAAAAATATAGAAAATTATGATATCACATTAAAAAAAATAATGAAAATCTTTAAGAAAAGAATTGAAAATGCTAAATAAGTTATTTTTTAAAAATATGATATTATCACAATTCTTTTTTATTTATTATAGAAAAAAATAAAGAATTTAGCATAATATTATTATATTAATAAACTAATAATTATTAAATTATAGAGGTTTATGATTTACCTTTGAAAGTAATTTTCATGTCTAAATGTATATACATACATTAAATGAAATAATAGATAATTGAAAATTGCTTTCGACACGATTAAATTGGTTCGACGAATAAAATCGGTTTAGGCGAGATAAACGATGTAAAATCTGTAAAAGACATTCATGAGCTTGGGAACTCGATTACGAGTATGCATTATTAGAACAAAATGAATGTGATCGAGTGAGTTGCTGGGGATGTTAGCGAAAACAATGTAAGTTACGAGGTTTAAAGCGTTGAAGAATTAATGGCAGATAGAATTATGTAGGGTGGTTCCTTTGTACGAAGCTTTGTTTAGCTTAGATCTCAAGCTTTGATCGGCAATGAAGCTTTGTTTAAACGACACATTTTTACGAACTGACGTACGGTTTTCGTCTTTGTTCAAGCCTATAGCTTATTAGTTTTTGGACTTATTATGTTTCTTTTATGTTTTGTACGTTGAACTTTGTTTCTAAAGGATCATCCACTTGATTAAATCGCCAAAACCCCCCCTTTATCAACATCAAAAATCTAGTCTAACAAATAGGAATTAAATAGGGTAAAAGAGCTAGATTCTCATCAGCTTTCCATAAACAGTGGGATTATTATCATCATAAATATCATCTTTTGAATACTTTGTTGTTTGTTTTCAATATTTGAAAGAAAAAAAAATAAGTTTACGTGAAACAATCAAATGTTTGAAAAATAAAAGAAAATAAATCAAATAGTTGACAAAGGAGTTTAGAAATCGTCTAAGTAAAAAAGCATGCATGCGTGAAAAATATAAATGGTTAAATCCTTGGTCCTCATTGGGCCATAAGTCGGCTGGTACTTCCAAAATAATAAAAAAGATAATGCATAAGCCTATTGGAACAAAAGTCAGCTGCTACTTTTAAATTTAAAAATAATATAAAACGCGTACATAGGGTAAAGATTCTGGAAGAAGGTGTCTTAAGCAGAGAAGGTCCTATGAACCAATCAGAACGCGACATGTGTCAAAATAAAAAAAAATGCGCGGTGGCATTATGGTAAATAAATCAAACTTTTCTGAAGTGATCAGCCTGGGTTCCGATCAACTTGTGTCTGGGTCAGCTTGAGTTCTGATCAGCTTGGTTGGTCAGCTTGGTCAGTGTGGGTTCTGATCAGCTTGGGTCTGGGTCAGCTTGGTTAATCAGCATAATCAGTTTGGTCTGCTTGGGTCTAGGTCTGGGTCAGGTTGGGGTCTGTTCAGGTTGGGTCAGCTTGACACAATTTACACATAATCTACACAAATGTAGATTATGAGTTTTGGGTCAGCTTGGGTTCTGGGTTGGGTTAGGTTGGGTCAGCTTGGGTTCTAATTAGCTTGGTTGGTCAGCATGATTAGTTTGATCAGATTGGGATCAGGGTCTGATTGGGTCAGGTTGGGTCAGGTTTGGTTAGCTTAGGGTTGGGTCAGGTTGGGTCAGCTTGGGGTTGGGTTAGGTCAGCTTGGGGTCTGGGTCAGGTTGGGTCAGCTTAGTTAGCTTGGGTTGGGTCAGGTTGACACAATCTACACAAATGTAGATTAATCTACACAAATGTAGATTATGGGTTTTGGGTCAGCTTAGGGTCAGGTTGGGTCAACTTGGGGTTGGGTTGGGTCAGCTTGGGGTCTGGTTAAGGTTGGGTCAGATTAGGTCAGCTTGACACAATCTACACAAATGTAGATTAATCTACACAAATGTAGATAATAGGTTTTGGATCAGCTTAGGGTTGAGTTGGGTCAGCTTAGGGTCTGGGTCAGGTTGGGTCAGCTTGGTTAGCTTGGGTTGGGTCAGCTTGACAGAAAACTACACATGATCTACACAAATGTAGATCCCAAGCTGACCCAAATTCCAGGCTGACCAAGCTGACCCATAACCCTGGCTGACCAATCTGACCCAACCAAGCTGACCAAGCTGACTAACCAAGCTGATCAGAACCCAAGTTGACCCAGAACCCAAACTGACCAACCAAGCTGACCAAGCTTACCCAACCAAGCTGACAAACCAAGCTGATCATAACCCAAGCTGACCCAGACCCAGGCTGATCCAGAACCAGGCTGACAAAAGTTTGATTTATTTACAAAAATGTTACCGCGTTTTTTTTAAATCCACATGTCACGTTATGATTGGTTCATAAGACCTTCTCTCCATTCTCCCCCTTATCTCCTTAAGACACCTTCTTATTTGATCTCTCTCCCGCGTGTATATATATATATATATATATTAGACAAATACCCACATGATACGACAATGTGACGGAAACAACGGGTGGTAACGGTGGTAGCAGTGGTTGTGGCACCAAATGTTGGGGATATGTAGTCAATAACGAACAAAACGGATATTAAACAATCATTAAAGACGCGATACGCTTTCAGATGAATCAATTCGGTGGTTCACCCCAAATTATTCAACCGGATACAATTAGTGATTAATAATTTTCTGTATTAATTGTATTTGAGTATGTGTGTGAAACAGAGAGAATTCTTAGAAGAATTCGTTAGTTTCGTAATGAAGGGATTTTGGCCCAATAATTGTATTTGAAGATAGTTTTCAGAACTCAACCCTAGCCAGAGGCTCTGCCCCTTGGACCCCGCTCCCGGGGGCGCGGTCCCCGGACCCCCGTTCCTTAAGGGTTTCGCCCCTAAGTTCGTAATAAATTCATATAAACGTACACTCCGCACCAAACTTACATGATGTATTATTTTGACTAATACTAGGAAATTAATCCAATTGCACTAACATATCCAACACCAAAGATGACCATGTGATTATTAATCTAAAAGTAATTTAAAAGGGTAGTTTCGTTATTTTCATGTTTAAAAGGATTTATGCTGTAAATAATTTAATTAAGGATATTATATGTAGTGTTGTGAAACTCGGTTAATACAACCGAATCGAATCGTGTATCGGCTGACTGACGATACGAGTTTCTTATATTCGGTCTGAAAATCGGTCAGGGTTCCAAACTAAGGTCAACTTGGTCAAGACTTGAGCTGTATCAGTCAAGAATCGACTATATTGGTCAAGACTCGGCTGGATCGGATTGGGTCAACCAAAATCAAACCCTTTTTTTAGCTTTTATTAATTATGTTATTGTTTCTAGACAATTATGTTTAAGTTGAAAAATCATGTTACGAGTATATTTAAGTTTGAAGTTTATATATATTTGTAATTTTTTCCTACGTATGACTTCAAAACTTATTATTTAATACATAATTCGATTCTGATCCGATTTTTAAAAAATCTTGTCTTCCCCCCTCGTCAATCTGTCCCGATTCCCAAGTTTAGCAATCTTGATTATATGTATATTAAGTAGAGATATTTAAATAAATAAATAAAGGAGAAAGGTAGTTTGGGTTTATCAAATTGTTTTTTAAAAGATTTGGAAAAAATGAATGCCTTATAAAGTAGTTTAAATATACAGTCAAGATCCTAATGGAATTTTGCTAAAAAAGGATAAAAGAATTTTAGCCCAACCAAATATTTGACATGTGCATTTAATAAAATGATGACATTTTTGTCAATATTGATAAAAAAAATTTTACTTTCGTATGTATACACAACTTATCAATTTTTTTATAAGAACTTCTTTTCATTTCTTGTCATTTTGTACATTGAAACCTCCAATTGACATCTAACAGTGTCAACATAAGGTTTTTGAGACTTGGAGATCAGTTTTAAGGCCTAGTTTATTAACATATATAATTAAAGCAAAAACTTATTTTATTGAACCACTAGTAATAAACACATACAAATGTTGATGAAAAACCATAAAGGGTGTAATGCAAATTATATAATAATACTTAGTTCAAAATCCAAACATATGTCTAGTATAAAGATATTGAGGCCTTAGATTTTTTGAGGCCTAAATGGATCGCCTAATCACATAGTACTATTAAATCACCTCTAACATGCAATAGCATTCAAGTAACAGTCAATATCCACTAATCGTTGTCTCTAGATACGGTTGTCAGTTAACATCTCATTTCGTAAATCAAGTTACAGGAGTAAATCATCCATTGGCATTATTCACAAAAGTTATTTCACATGTGTAAAACAATATATCACATGTGTAAAACAATATTATTTAAATTCAAATACACTGGTTTACAAATGTGAAAATTAAAAAAGATCAATAATTATTAATTTCGCAGCTTCACTTCTAAAAAAAGACATCGTAGTTACGAAATTAACACCCGCATTTTTTTTTTAAATGTCACATATCAAGTCCTTGTTGCATGAAAAATCTCCAATCTTTTCTTCCCTTAATTTATATTTATATCTATAATAGTTTTGAACTTTAGTTAACATTAGCTTTGATTGCCACATAATACTTTTTCTTTTTTAACTCTTCAAACTTTTGACATTTACAAATTTAGCGATGACTTTTAGAAATTTAAGTAAATTCAAGAGAGTGAAAAAGAACGTACGTAAAATGACTACTTCAAATCTAAATTCTTTTAAAAAAAAAAGTAAATTGTTAAGTATACCACTAGCTATATATGTTTGTCATGTCCTGTAATTAATAAAATTATGTTCACCAAGGATGTGAAGCAGTCATATATTTTCATAAAAATAAAAATAAAACACGTACGTACTAATATGCATTATGGGCTTGACATGGTCAACCATCAATGTCGTCCATGCCAGTTGCAGTTGTAGTTGCATGCCAAGTCTTTACAGTTTCAGGCCCAAATGCTCATATATCTCTAAGACTCTACGTACTACTATATTAAGATGATCTATGCCACTGCATATAGATGTGTGAATATATTAATTCAGCCTAGCTTCCACTACTATAACAATACCCAAAATCACAAACTTCACCTCACACAAACGTACCAATACCAACCTAGCCATGCATTTACAAATACTAGTTGCAGTAGTACTCATAACAATGATGGCATCTTTAGGGAAAGCGAGTGCTCAAGATGGGCCACATTGTGAAACGTCGTGTGGTAATGTGAATATAACATTTCCTTTTGGTTCAGGTCCAGGATGCTACCACGGTCCCGAGTTTCTTGTTACTTGCAACAGGACCCGTAGCGATCATGGGCCCACACTTTTCTTAAGAGCAAGCGAAATTAGTATTACAAATTTGTCAATAAGCACAGGCGAGATTGAAGTTACATCGTATGTTGCTCATGATTGTTACGTTAGCAATGGGTTAAGAGAGAACACATCCAATGTTGATCCGTCATTCACGTTGTCAGAATTCCGACTATCAACCAAGAACAGGTTTGTCGCCATTGGGTGTGACACCGATGCATATATCGTAGGATCAAGAGAGGGTAAGGTTTATGGTACTGGATGCATTTCTGTTTGTGATGAAAACAGCGGTATCACAAATGGAACATGCTCGGGGGTTGGGTGTTGCGAAATGAAAATCCCAGAAGGAGTGGGCGCTTTTAAGATGTTCCTAGGTAGCTTCGCTAACCATACCAATATATCTAAGTTTAACCCTTGTAGCCATGCTTTTCTTGTTAACCAAGAGACCAATCATTTCAACTTTTCTTCCACCAATCTTCTCGATTTTCGAAGTGTAGAGAGGATGCCAATGTTACTTGACTGGGCAATCGGGAATGAAACTTGTGACATAGCAAGTCAGGATACAAAAAACTTCTTATGTAAAGGAAACAGTGAATGCGATCAAGAATATGCTGGTCCTGGATATCGTTGTCATTGCAAGCAGGGTTATGCTGGCAACCCTTATCTTAAAGATAACTGCACAAGTAAGTTCATTATTAGTTCATAGTATAATTCCGACCCCCTTCCTTAATTTGCAGTAGATTTCCCACCTGATAGAATCCTGTACTGATTTTTGTATTCTACAGATAAAAATGAGTGTCAGGACGGAAATCATGATTGCGTGCATAGATGCGTTGATACTGTAGGAAATTATACATGTTCTTGTCGAAAAGGATACTCTGGAGATGGCAGGAAAGGTGGATCCGGTTGCACTGTAAAGCAATCATTAGTTATAATGATTGCCATATGTAAGTATATATATATGTACAGTTGATCCATCCTCAAATTTCAAGTCCAGTTCTATATGCGTACATAATATCTATGTAATTTTTAGAAGTGTATAAAACCTTGTCTATTTGCATTAGTAGAAAAAAAAAAGCACAAAGGGACTGGGTTTTTGCCTTCATGCGGATCGGTATAAAGAGTCTCTTTTGAGCACACGACACAGACAGATTAATCGATTAGTATACTAGTCTTCAAATAGGCCTATATATTTAACAAACTAATTAAAATGAGCATACAATATATCATCCATATACTGCACACTTTTCAAATTATATTGATAGCTAGCAATAAGTTAATGTTAGTTCTATTCTCATTATAGGTAGCTTGATTGTTTTCATACTTCTGCTTATACTTGTCACCTGGGTTTATGTGGGAGTCAAGAAGCATAAGGTTATGATGCTCAGGGAAAAATTCTTTAAGCAAAATGGTGGAATAATGTTGCAGCAACGTATTTCTAAAGATGGGGGTTCTCATAACCGGTTCAAATTATTCACTATGAAAGAGCTTAACAAAGCGACTGATAACTATGATGAGAGTAACATTATCGGTAAGGGTGGGTATGGCACAGTTTATAAAGGAATTCTATCTGATAATAAACTAGTTGCCATAAAGAAGTCCAAATTGGTAGATCAAACCAAAACCCAGATAGAGCAATTTATCAATGAAGTTGTTATTCTTTCCCAAATCAATCATAGAAATGTGGTGAAGCTGATTGGATGCTGTTTGGAAGCTGAAATCCCTTTATTGGTTTACGAGTTCATTTCAAATGGCACTCTGTCTGATCATATCCACGAAGAAAGCAAGTCAGTGGCTATTACTTGGGACATCCGGCTGAGAATAGCAACAGAGACAGCTGGAGCTCTTTCATATTTACACTATGCAGCGTCTGTCCCAATCATCCATCGAGATATCAAGACTAATAATATACTTTTAGATGATAGTTATGTAGCGAAAGTGGCTGATTTTGGAGCATCTAAACTAATTCCTGTTGATCAGATTGAGTTGGAAACATTGGTGCGGGGAACACTAGGTTACTTAGATCCAGAATATTTGCAGACCAGTCAACTGACTGATAAAAGCGATGTTTATAGTTTTGGGGTAGTACTAGTGGAACTTGTAACTGGACAGAAAGCTCTCAACTTTGATAGGCCAGAGGAAGAGAGGAGCCTAGCTAAACACTTTTTATCTTCTTTAAAAGATGGGAAACTCTTTCAGGTTCTCGATGAACACTTGCAGCTAAAAGAACTCCCCAACGAGATTATCCAAGTTTCAAGAATCGCAGAAAGATGCTTACGTGTTAAAGGGGATGAAAGGCCCACTATGAAGGAGGTTGCGACAGAGCTGGAAGGAATAATGGCATCAGTGATACAAAAGCATCCTTGGGTGCAAAGTAGTGCAAATGAAGAGGAAGGTGAGCATTTGCTTAAGCAATCTGCCAATTACTACGCGTTCACAGATGGGGCCAGCGGAAGCTTAAGTACTTTTGATAGCATGAGCAAGCAAATTACTTTACCCGCTGCTAGTGGCAGGTGATCAGGGTAGAGATCGGGTTGTATCCTCTATATAACGACGAAGAATAACTTGAAACTTTTGGATGTTTAGACTTTAGACTATCAGTGTGTTGCATTGTTGAAAGATCAAAGCCTGTGTGCTCCCCTGATCTTTCACTGAAGTATCTATCTGTAGTAATATGTGGTTGTTTATTTGTATTTGAAGTACTTCGTGTGTATCTAGGGTTACAGATACATACTCACACTTATACCTTAGAACGAATTGCATTTTTGGTCCTTGTGTTATCACATCATTTGCAACTTTGATACAAACATGTGAAAAGTGACGAAACGTATCGCTGTGATATAACACCTGTTGCAATTTTGGTCCAAAATTAACGTGCCGTTAGATTCCAGCCGTTAATGCCTCCATGTGCGTCTCACGTGCGAGGTAATTGAGTCATTTACACCCTCCCAGTCCCACCCATATATATATATATATATATCAGAAACCACCACCCCAAATTCACTTAAGTCATTTTCACATGTTTGCATCAAAGTTGCAAATTGTGTGATAGCACAGGGACCAAAAATGCAATTCGTTCTAAACCTTATTATAGCCTCTTGGAAAATAAGAAAACCTAGCTATTTTATTGAACAGGTTTGTTTGTTGCTTAAAAATTTAGATGTATTCTATCTAGTGACATACTGACAACATAGAGAATTCAACATTGATATTTATGGCAATTACAAGGAGTGTCATATGTTTTTTACCGGTCTAAATAATAAACTAAAAACTTCATACTACCATATTGATCCTCAAGAATTTCAAGAGGTGTAATATGCTCTCACGGATCACGGTACCTACTACACATTTGTTTGATTTCTTTGAACTCTAACCACAATCAAGGTGGCCTAATGGTCTCAGTTTCTCACAAAATATCTCAAGTTTGAACCTCCCAAGGTAAACATCTTAGGGGTATCACAAGGTTCAACAATTGTCAAAATATACCCCAGTTAGCCCGTGTATCAAAGTCAAATACTCACTCTCTCCAAGTAACCTTAACACAAACAACCTTCCTTCCTCGTTATACATTAATAATAATTGTAGTAGTTTGAGTTTCATATATGCTCGAAATTAGTGATATTCATTTGTTTCTGATAGTAAGTGTCTAATGAAATGCATACAAAGTGATTAGATATGGATTCTTTGAGTTGTATATGTGTGTTTCGTGCTATAAGTATAGAAGGTTGATAGTTTGTGGAGATTGAGTTTACTGTCAGGCGGTCATTATGGAAAAGATTGGTTAGTAAGTTTGGGTCATACCAATGTTTAATAGGTCATGAGCTATCAATACAAGTTCCGAAGATTAATTTGGACGTTGTGTTTTGTTCTGCTGCTTTCTTTGGGTTTTGTTACTGCTAAATTTTATTGAAAGCTTTCATAAGAGTTTATGGTTAGATCTTTGTTGAATAATAATAGCAAAATCAAAGATATATATTATTTATAACTAATGGGTCTGTCTTGTAAATAATAGTTGTGTAAGGGTTAATTATGGATACTTCCATACATATAACCCATGGATCGTGTCTGTACATAAAAGGGTCATAAGTTAGGGTTGTGTCCATTCGAATAAAACTGTTTGTCAGTTATGGCAACCTTTAGATTAGGAGGTGTCGTTCTAGATACCGGTATGTCACACCGGTTAGAAGTGTATAAATACACAAAGTCTCTAACACATTCAATCAATCAATATCACAGATTATTATTATATATTGTTGTTTTATTCTCTCTCAAATTCATTATATACTTGTGGTTATATGAGATCAAATAAGAAGTTCTAAGATGGGTTCAAACACCCGTTCTTTTCCCCTGGGCCAACAGTGGCATCAGAGCTTGAGTTTACGAGTCGCTGGCAAACCCAATCCGCACTTCTCATCAATTAAAGGAAGGCAAGAGAAAATGATGAAAAAAGTGAACAATTGCAAACCAAAGGGAACTTGGAGCAGTGATAGAATGGAAGTTCTAGGCCGATTGGGTTTATTGAAAATTGAAGACACAAGGAATTCTCGCAACATAAAAATGGCAGAGAAGATGAAGAAATCCAGATCCTATTTATGTAGACATAAAGTGCTTCAAAGGATGGAACGCGACTCAGAAGAAGGAAAGGAATGGGATGCGAACAAGGAAAGCCAAACACTTACAAAAAGGTACGATAACACGCATAAGATACTTGTAAACGCTGATTACATGGTGTTGGGATCTGATTATGGGAACTGGGATCACATATGGTATGTTAGTAAGACACACACTAAGCACATGGCACGGTGTAGCCGTATTATTGAGAATTTCAGGCCTATGTACCACATGGAAGATTTGAATGGTGAACCTTTAATGGTTAAAGGGATGGGTAATGTTTTAGTGGGTGGTCGTGATCAAAAGTTCCTGATCCCAAATGTATCTTATTGTCCGAATGTAAGTGTAAATGTCTTAAGCCTTATGCAATTAAGATTTCAAGGCTATGACATTATAGGGAAAGGAAATAGATGTGAAATCGTTGAGATGAACCCAGAGATAGGAAGTTCTGGGATTAACAAAAGTTAGGATCTAATTTTTGAGAAAATCGATGAATTGGAGAGAGATGCCGCTGTTAGGATAACTAAGGATATCCTAAGGGAATATGTGGGCAATTTCTGTGATAAAGTTGGTGGTGAAAAGCAAACAGGTTGTAGTAACGATATGATCAAAGGGAAAGATAAGATAATTCTGTACCAATTGAAAATTTTGGTCGAATTTGTTGATATGATTTTGGAAGACAAAGAGATGTGTAAAAATCCATAGATCAAGCAAACTTTTTCAAGACAATTTGATCAAATCGTTGTGTGTTTTCTCGAAGACTACATGAAAGTTAAAACCGCACTAGAGATTCCATCGGTTATAGGGCCCAAGAAAGTCTGTTTGATGGACATGTTGAAGATAGTAAAAGAGTTAGGAGGTGTTGGGCAGATTACGTTTGAAAACAAGTGGAATTGTGTTGCTATGGCACTTGGTATTCCCGAATGGTATGATAACAAAATAGAGGAATGCAACAAGAGAAATTTGCAATAGTTAAATGTCCATTATGATGTGATTAAGAAGACCCAAAAGGCATTTGCTGCACCCATTGTTGACGGAGGTTAAGGACCACAAGAGCTTTATGATATTCATGGAAATGATACAAGAAAACAGAATGGCTATGAGATACAAAGATCTGTTCAAAAGCAAGTTTAATGAAATGGTAATTTGGTTCTATAAAGATTTCATCAAATACGCAGTGGAAATGGAAGTACCACCCAAAATTGAAGAAACAGAAGTATGCTTGTTTGATTTATACATACTATTGTTAAGTATGGGTGGAAGCGAGCAAGGGATGACAAATGGGATGATGTTGCAATGTGATGCGGTTGCATCGGAGTATTTTGTTGGTCTAAAACAGGCCCATTTACTGACCCAGACTTGCAACAGGTCAGATTTTGAGATAGAGGCCATATTTGGGTTTAAGGTTGCTGGGGGAAAGAATCTGGTCACATGGCAACCTAACAGACTCTATGTCAGTTCACAACCCCTCAAAGTCTACAGTGAATGAACCTAGTTATGAGTATTAATTATCTATTAATATTTATCTTTAATTTTCAAGTTTTACCTTCCCAAGCAAGTTTTAAATGTTTGCTTTGGGAACTCTTCCAATTTCCAGCCTATATATATGGGCTTCCAAGTTGTAACTCATCATCAGTTTATGAATACATTACACAACAGCTTGTGAAGTTTTTGAGTGTTTACTCTAAAAAGGAGTCGATTGTTGATTGTTCTTAGTGTGGTGCTACTGCTTTATCACTATTAACATCACCTTTCGCCAATCTATTTGATCTTGGTGGTGTTTAAGTACTTTATCCTAGATTCAATCTGATTGTTAGGCTTGGTGGTGGCAACTTTATCCAAGTCATATACATTGTTCTCTGTTCTAAAATCCTTATATCTTGTTAACCTATTCACCACGTATCACAATGAGTTTCGGATTAATGGAAGATGAGAAATACAAGTTTAAAGGAATGGCAGAAAAATACTTGGATTTGCCCGACTTGTATTTTAAGGTTGTTGTACAAGACATAAGAAGCATGCAACGTTACGAGATGATGACTCAAATAGGTGCAGAGGGCAGTGAGAAACCACAAGGGTATAGTGGTACTGCAAGCACGGGATTGCAGAGCAACCAGGCCCAAAGGGATGAGGCCAATGGGAGTCAAACGCATGCACATGATGCTGATGAGAAGGACAGCAATGGGTATGTTGAAGTAACAGCACAGGATGGTGAATCTGATGGAAATTGCAAAGTAGGAATTCTCTTTGATGATGGAGAACATGTTGATATAACCCTTGGTGGCGAAAGTCAAGAACCAAGTATTGAAGAATATTACAGCAGCTATGGTGATTACATCACTATAGATTCTGAATGAAGGATGAAGCAGCAAAGGATCTTGATTTTGCTATTAGGGGGAAGTGTTGAATAATAATACCAAAATCAAAGATATATATTATTTATAACTAATGGGTCGGTCTTGTAAATAATAGTTGTGTAAGGGTTAATTATGGGTACTTCCATACATATAACCCATGGGTCGTGTCTGTACATAAAAGGGTCATAAGTTAGGGTTGTGTCCATTGAAATAAAACTGTTTGTCAGTTATGGCAACCTTTAGATTAGGAGGTGTCGTTCTAGATACCGGTATGTCACACCGGTTAGAAGTGTATAAATACACAAAGTCTGTAACACATTCAATGAATCAATATAACAGATTATAATTATATATTGTTGTTTTATTCTCTCTCAAATTCATTATATACTTGTGGTTATATGAGATCAAATAAGAAGTTCAAGATGGGTTCAAACACCCGTTCTTTTCCCCTGAGCCAACAATCTTGACTATACAAATGGTGTACAAGTAGAGACGGCTGCTGTAAAGAGGCACGGACTAGCTATATTAATGCAGCAACTACAAGAACATGTAAGGATTAACCGATTAAGCCCATGTCATTTGTTGTTATGGTGTTCTATGTTTTTGTTGCTTAAGTACTGAGCAAATCCACACATGCAATATCTGTTTGACCCATTTCATTTTTCTGTTATCTAATGTAATTTTTACCAGGTAAAAGTTATTTGTATTATAAAGAACCATGAAGCTTTATAAATGCAAATTCACAAGTCAAGCTATGTGGATTATAAAGAACTACATAAAAGTAAAAAATAGTATATGCAATGAAAAAAATAGTAACTTACTGGAATTGCAAATATCCCATCACCATTTTCTTCTAGATAATCCGCTGTGATGCCTAAGTTCTACTCATTATTCGGGTAAACAAATTGTTGCAACTTATCTTGTGCCTCCTCGGAAAACCCCTGCAATGCAGTTCATAATACATCAAAAACGACACTCCTAGAGATATTCACAAGCATGGACAGGTTGCAAGTGTAAAACTAATTAAACCCGATGCACGAACCATATATGTTTAGATAACGTCATCATGTGGATTAAGTACCCAATTTTGTTGCAGTGTTGGATTAGATATGGTTGCCTACATTTGTGAGTTGTAGCATCCATTTATGAATCACCATTGAGATGTTTCATAAAACACTTTGACTCAAATGGAAAGTTACATAAAACGAATAGTTGGTGTTGTATTGCCAACAGTAATTTTACTATTTTACTATTGCCATCAGACCTAAAATGGGCGACTTCAGTTGCCCAATTTAACCAAATTGTTGGCCCTTTAGCTCAATGGCCCACTTTGTCTGTATATGTTCCCTCTTTTCATAAAACTATAAAAGTGAGGTAGAAGAGAAATTAATCACTTTCGACTACTCACATACATCATGTGTTCCGATCCAGTGAGAACACCCTTAAAATGAGAACAGCGTGATAACACTAAAAAACTTCATTTTGATGCATTATAAGTCCATAAAACTAACATAATGTATAACTAATTATCATTATTTAAGTGTTTAGCAACACATTGATCCGTCAAAATCGAGAAAATCGTGTTTTTTGTTTTGTGCATCCATCTTGAATGCATATTCATCAAAACGGATGCATAAATTTAAAAAGGTAATTTTGTCAGTTTTGACGGATCAATGTGTCGTTAAACGCTTGAAAAACAATAATTAGTTATACACTTTTTTAGTTTTATGGACTTATAAAACATCAAAATAAAGTTTTTGAGTATTCTCACGCTGTTTATTTATATCTCTATATACTTAATTTCATAACTCACGTTGCTAATTTACTAATAGTCAAACGACACAAAAATGATCGAATTTTACTGGTTTTTGAATATTGGATGTTAACTTCTTTTATTTAATCAATAAAAGATATTCAACTTTCTAAAAGTTCGAAGTTATTTATTTGCAATCCCAGTTCTCGTGAAGATTTTTATACGTGACTTTTAACGTGAATAATTTACTAATTACATGCATAATATATAACCAACAATCATGCGATTCATGTCAAACAGTCAAAGACATTTGGCTCTATTAAAGTCTCTAGAAAATGAGACTCTAGTAGAGGTTCTTGATAAAAACTTGCAACTAACGAAAGTTCGTCACGTAATCATCCTAGTTTCAAGGCTTGCACAAAGATGCTTACACCTTAAAGGAGATGAAAGGCCTATTATGAGGGAAGTGGCATTAGATCTCGAAGAACTATAGGCATCAATGATTGACAAGCCTCCATGGGTAAAAAGTACTTCAAATGAATAAGAAACTAAATCTTTGCTTAACGGACCAAGCAAAGACTCTCAAGACACAAACAACCAGTACAAGTCCAATAGCTTTTATAGTATAATTAAGCCTCAGATAATGCCGATGCTTAGTGGTAGATTTAAGTAGGGACTAGGATCTTTGGTTAATTTGTTAATTCGGAATAACCAGAGCCAGGGTACAACTTTCAATAAATCCATAAATACTAAACTTTAATATATATATAATTTGTTATTTTTTTCCAATTAGGTGCAGTTTATTATAGTACTTTAAGATTGTAAACAAGTGTAGCTAGCGATAATTATATTCAAATCCTTTATTTAGTCGTGATGATATTGTTGGCTAGTAACTTCTTATATCTTTCATGCACATGAATAAGTTTACCAGAACTAACATAACAAGTAGCAGTGGCAAGATGGGCGGGTTGGGTAATGGATAAAAACAGAGATCGGTTGAAACAGGTCTGTTTTCCAAACCCCGAATTACTCCAGGTGAGGTAGCAATTTGACCCATTCAATTATCAACCGGTCTGTTTGGTGTGTATAACTTTAGTGTATTGTAATCTTCTATATTGTTTCAACAGAGAATTAGATTATTATGTTAATGACATTGATTTGTAATCATAATTAACATAAAAGGAAGAGCTGGTCAGCCCAACTGTTAGGTTTGGACTCCCACTAGAAGTGACTCACTTCAAACCAAACCCTCAGTGACCTATCACCCAACTAAACCCACAAATCTTGAAACCTCTGATCTAAACCAGTTTATGGCTAAGAAAAAAATGAAAACTCCCTTGTGAAGTGCATTGCAATAGTTATTTAAATCCTTGTTATCCATCTCAGTTGTCTGTGAACAAAAGCATCATGTTAATAGCACTATAAGTAGAAGTCCATTCATACATAAAATATCACAAGTAGTATCACCTTGAGTTTAAGTAGCTGATCAAAATAACATTCGTCAATTTCCTTATATTCAGGTTTTTTAGATCCACTTTAGTATTCGATATAACATGATTTTCAAAGTACTCCGTATATAACATGATTTTCAAAGTATTATAGGCACATTGGTGGATAAGAATACCCATAATAATAAAATACAAATATGCGTCAATAATGATGATATAGACATAACTGATAATAAAGCCTGATGTAGCTAAGGGTCTCAAGTATTCCAGGGTGAAGTGCAAGTCTGGTATTGCAAGACTTACATAAAGACATAACACCATAAAAGATCATACATATTTATCCTAATATAGTCACTTTAAATATATTTAATATGATCATTATAGGATATAACATGTGTAAGAGATAACCTTAGGGTGCGTTTGGTTGTAGAAAACACCCCTTGTTTTCCATTTTTGTTTTCTAAGAAAACATGAAAAACAAAAAACGCGTTCTAATAATAGTTTTCTAAGAATGTTTTCCAAGAAAACAGAAAACAATGTTTTCCACTTTTCCATAGGAAACTTGAAAACATCTTTTTCTTGTTTTCCATTTTCATTTTCCATATCCTCCCTCCCTATCCCTCACATCTCTAACATGTTTTCTAGTTTTCTAATTAGAACGCGTTTTCAAATCTTTTATTTGTTTTCTAAAAAATAAAAATTCCTTTCATTTTCTAGAAAACTAAAAATGGAGAACTAGAAAATATTTTCTATAACCAAACGGAACCTTTGTGCTTGAGAAACTTCTTTCTTCAGAATTTTGTCAGAGGCAGACTCCCTTTCAGGGCCCCTCTAATTTTATCCTAGTGTTCATCAATTCTAGAATGTGATAGAAACAAAAATTACCAATGCACTAAGAGTAGCAAAAAATTTTACCTGAAAATAAAAAAGGTATGGGATTTTCACTAGTACATATTTTGTGTTTCTTCTTTCTTGATTGATAATTTAATTCTCTCCACAACATTTGCAGCCATCATGACTTTCTCACGATGCAGAGCTTTAACTTTATTTGTAAGAGCTGCCACTTCTGTAAACTTACCCTGTATTTTAAGATCAAATCCATCTTCCATAGGAAGCTTACTCATTCTTTCCACCTCAATACCCTACACTTGAATATGAAAGATAAGATCAGATTCCCATTAAGGCACAAACCATGAGAAGAGTACAATAGTAGATTGTATAAAGGTAGTACACTGGCATGTCAGGCAGATTCAGTAAAGGGTCAATAACAGATATAAGGTTAAATTGGAGAATTACTAGTACAATATGAAGTTAAATTGGAGAATTACTAGTACCGGTCAAAGCTAGACAAGCCGGGTTGGGTTTACCACTTATAACCCAAATTTGTCCGCCAAGTGATGGAATAAACTAAACAGGAAATATAACACAAAAAGAAGTAATTGCTAATAGCATTAAAATGGGGATGTGTGGAAAAGGGTCTAGTAAAAACAAAACAGTAGGGCAGAGCAGCACCTACGGATATCTTTAGTTAGCTTCTTGCAGGTTCTTTCTTACAATTTTTTTAATTTCAAAATGACACCCTTCAAATATAGTTATCGAAGTAGAAGACATGTTTGTGCTCTGTTTAAGTCACTTTAGGACTGAACCATTTCAGATCGATCTGGTATACTTAGAAACAGATCGGTAAATATCTGGTCCCATCCAAAAGACCACCCATATATATAGACGTTAAATCAGAGTAAGTGGGAGTTACAAACCATCATTATCGTCACCTAGATCTCTGAAACGCTTCTCTTGATCCTCAAATGGAGTGTGTCTTTCATCTGTGTTGGTGACAAGCTGGTCTTTAAGCTTACGCGATTTCTTCAGTGTAGCTTCAGTCCGATGAATTTTTATATCCACATCTTGGACCTTTTTTTCCAGATCTTGCATCTTACAGCCGAGCCTTTCTGATCTTCTTAATCTTGCGTGAAACACTGTCGAAGCTGTATCAAACATAATTAAGGTACAATCCAAATTTCAAATGCAGCATACCTGACACAATATAAGGTACACTTTAAGAAACTACTATGTCAGTGTTTGTGATTTTATAAAATCAAGCTGAACAATTAGTCCTAGTACCGCACACAAGCTATACTGTTCTGTCTCCAAGGGTACAAAGGGCATCCAAGTAAAACATGTCATATACTCACGTCTATAAATTTACCTAAAGCCTCCATAATATAGTAAGAATAATATTTTACAACTCTCCCCAAAAGAAACTACAAAAATGGAACTCTCACAAAAGAATTTAACAATTAAAAAAAGTTAGGTCTAGTCATCACCACCATGTTCCCATCGACTCTATTTTCTGGACCATCCAAGGGAGCACTGACAGTTTATATCCCCTATATGAATCAGCAAAAACAGAGGCTTCACATTCGATCTATGCCATCTAGTTCATCATTTCCCATGGTACAGTTTGAAATAGCCCATATACCTCACATTGGAAAGAATCAAATAGAGACTATCTGGACTAAACTGGAGCTTTATGATCATCTAATTGCAAGTAATAAACATTTAACACTGTGGAGAGTCCATATTGTGACCTAATTGACATGCCATACTACGAAGATCGAAAACACTGCAGATGTCTTACATAATATCATATTATTTATTTCCGGTCCATCTATTTAAACCAATTCCATATCCATGCTAATATAGCAAAACAAGCACTTACTTACCAATTCCATATCAAAAAATAATATATTTTTTATTTACCCATTAGAAACTGATCCCATGTTCATGTATATCCCACAAAAGCTAAACTTCCCTTATTACAAGTTTGACTTACTCATCTTTTAAGAGCAAATCTAGATGATATTGAGCTACAAATCTCTAGCCTAAATGTTGCAATATATTTGACTCAATACATACATACTTCGAGTAGGGGATTTCAAAAGCAAATGAAAACTTTAGTAGCACGTGTAGCCCCAACCACAAAACTGTCGAAATCACATAAAGCAGAAGAATTCAAAAGCAAATGCCATACCAGCTACAAGAACAGCCTGCATACACATGATCAAGCCTCAAGTACAAGCCTCAAAGTACAACAGAAGTTAAAACATGTGTCAGCTGTTATGATAATGGTATACAAAAGCAATTGAAAACTTTGGTAGCATGTGTAGCCCCAACCATAAACTGTAGAAATCACATAAAGCAGAAGAATTCAAAAGCAAATGCAATGCCCGCAACAAGAACAGCCTGCATACTGATCAAGCCTCAAGTACAAGCCTCAAAGTACAAGAGAAGTTTAAACACGTGTTCAGGTGTTTTGATAAGGGAATACAAAAGCAATAGAAAACTTAAGCAATATATGTGACCCTGTTATTGAAAACGTCAAAAACACATAAAGTAGAGGAAGTAAATAAATGAAGAAATCCTTGCTACAACCACCACCTAGATAAAAATGATCAACCCTCAAGTACAAGCCTCAAAGTACAAGAGAAGCCAAAACATGTGATTAGGTGTAATAGTAAAGCTGATAATCCAAATGCAATTGAAAAATTCAGAAACATATGTAACCCTATTATTAAAAACATCAAAAACACAAAAAGTAGGGGAAGTCAAAAGCTAAAGCAGTTCTCGCTCAACAACAACCTAGATACACACGATCAAACCCTCGAGTACAAGCCTCAAAGTACAAGAGAAGCAAAAACATGTGATTAGGTGTTATAGTAGTTTGGTAATACAAAAGCAATTGAAGACTTCAAAAACATATGTAACCCCAATATTAAAAACGTCAAAACCACAAAAGTAGGGAATTCAAAAGCTAAAGCAAACCCGGCTACACCAATAACCTAGATACACATGATCATACTCTCAAGTACAAGCCTCAAAGTACAAGAGAAGTTAAGATGAGTGATAAGGTGTTATAATAGTTGGGAAATACAAAAGCAATTGAAACTTATAACATATGTAACCCCGTAAAAACTCAAAACCACATAAAGTAGGGGATTTCAAAAGCAAAAGCAATACCCGTTACAAAACTCACCTAAATACACATGATCAAACCCTCAAGTACAAGCCTCAAAGTACAAGAGCGTTTGAAACGAATGTTTAAGGTTTCTTGTAGTTGGGAAATACAAAAGCAATTGAAAATCTTATAACATATGTAAACCCGTTAAGTAAAATCTCATCAAGAAAAAAATCGATAATCATAAGAAAACAATACTTTGTACATACCATGAATTATACTAAAATCATCGTGCATATTTATAATATATAGCAAATCCAAAATCAAAACAAATTATCAGAAACCCCCGATATCAAGAACATATGATGAATCTCAAAAAACTAGCTTCAAATTACAAGAAAACGAGTGGAAACAAAACAAGAGTTTATACCCAAAAGATTGAACATGGATCAGTGATGTTGTTAGGTGGATGTTTGCTACTTATATTATTATTATCATTTTAAAACCTAAATGTAATTATATATAAAAACGAAAAAAGATATATAAATCCCTATAGTTAATAATACAAAAAAGTAAAAACATATATGTATATAAATTGTACAGAAACCCTAGGCGGATGCATATTATATTAACAATAAATAAACAAAAAAGATTATAAAAAAAAAGTAGAAGAAATAATCACATAATTTAGAAATAAATAAGATTTGGGGGTACCTGATGATTCTCAACAGAATAGATTCTTCAGAAAAAAGGTTTGCGATTTTCGGCGCCGGCGGTGTATGATTTTATTGATGAAAAGATAAATAAGGAGGCGGTGCGTGTGATTTATTAGCCGTTGGATTACGCGGGATGTTATGGCGGTGGCGGGGGGATTACGCGTTCTTTAGCTTTTCAAATTAGGGCTTTTACTTATGGAAAGATTATTTCTACTTCTCTATCTCTGTTACCATTTTCAAATTAAGGCTTCTCAATGATTTTACACATTTTTTTACTAACATTTTTTTTTTCTCTCCCCCCTTACTCTATATGGTGTTTGTAAATTAGGTTGGATGCCTTTTAAATGTAATTGGGTTTCATCTTTATTTATTGGGTTTATTACATGTTTTGAAAATAAAATTTTAAAATTTTGTTATCTTTTTGTATTTTCTTTTAATTCATTAGAACAATCTTTCCCTTCAAAATTTTCAATAAATCTATTAAAATTAATCGTCTCTCTGGTTTTTTAAATTCATTATGAGAAGAACAATTGTTGTATTTATCAAAATACTTTTGTTTTTAAGCTACACACACAAAAAAAAATAAGTAAAGTTTATTGCATTTTTAAATTTTCATGCCCTAAACCTAGCTTAGGTTATCGTATAATTACAAACATACAAAAACAAATGTACCAAATGAAATCATCATGAAAAAAATACGAAAAATCGGATAAAATTAGTAGCGGCAAAGTATGGCTTTCTGAGATATCTTTAGGTGTCATATGCTATAAATGAGATATCTTCACGTTTTTTAACTTTATGGTATGTTAACATCAATCAGTGTTATGAAGCTTAGTTGGACTTGGCGTAACCTATCTATAAGCACCGATTGATCACCAATTACGAACTAGGTCAAATTCAGAGACTGATTACTGGCTAAAATCAATGAAGTAAACCATTGCTTTAGCCTAAAAAAACCGTTGTCTGGTAAAAAATAAAAATATTTATTTTTACAAAATTTGAAAACTCTATTGAGTTCATACCATAAGTAACCATGTTTAGTTCTTTATGTGTGTTACTATGTGTCCATTTCAAAACCTCATTTGGTTACGACCAAAGTTAATAAAACAAATTAACCATTAGGGTAATGATCCAATGGTTGGATATATACTTGGACATTTGTCCCCGAAAGGATGAATTGGTTTCTTAAAAAAAACCTAGTGACCAATTAGCTACCAAGGTTCACCTGCTTTGAATTAGAGCTAAAAGGCAAATCGGTTCTTGGGATTAGGTTGCTCGCAAAACAAGTGGGATACCTAAGGTTATACAAAAAAAAAAGATTGAATAAAACAAAAATTCTTTTCATCGATAGAAATAAGTTATAAAACTCGGCTCTTTCTTATATTATTAAGATCAATAAGATTCTAATCGTAAGATGTTTTTTTTTAACGGTATAATCGTAAGATGTATCCATACATTTCAATAGAGTAAAGATTTATATGTAGTGACATACTAAAAGTGACGCTAAATTTAAGTCTTCGACGACAAATATTCTTTGTACGTGTAAGAAGAGTATATATTTTGGGTTTTATAACACTTTTGATCATTTCCTTCCATCATCTCACATTCTCACCTAAATCAATGAAGTACATTTCTTTAGCCCAAAACTTTTCGACCAGTTGCCTTCCCCCCCCCCCCCCCGATTGATCACCAATTACGAACTAGGTCAAATTCAGAGACTGATTACTGGCTAAAATCAATGAAGTAAACCATTGCTTTAGCCTAAAAAAACCGTTGTCTGGTAAAAAATAAAAATATTTATTTTTACAAAATTTGAAAACTCTATTGAGTTCATACCATAAGTAACCATGTTTAGTTCTTTATGTGTGTTACTATGTATCCATTTCAAAACCTCATTTGGTTACGACCAAAGTTAATAAAACAAATTAACCATTAGGGTAATGATCCAATGGTTGGATATATACTTGGACATTTGTCCCCGAAAGGATGAATTGGTTCCTTAAAAAAAACCTAGTGACCAATTAGCTACCAAGGTTCACCTACTTTGAATTAGAGCTAAAAGGCAAATCGGTTCTTGGGATTAGGTTGCTCGCAAAACAAGTGGGATACCTAAGGTTATACAAAAAAAAAAGATTGAATAAAACAAAAATTCTTTTCATCGATAGAAATAAGTTATAAAACTCGGCTCTTTCTTATATTATTAAGATCAATAAGATTCTAATCGTAAGATTTTTTTTTAACGGTATAATCGTAAGATGTATCCATACATTTCAATAGAGTAAAGATTTATATGTAGTGACATACTAAAAGTGACGCTAAATTTAAGTCTTCGACGACAAATATTTTTTGTACGTGTAAGAAGAGTATATATTTTGGGTTTTATAACACTTTTGATCATTTCCTTCCATCATCTCACATTCTCACCTAAATCAATGAAGTACATTTCTTTAGCCCAAAACTTTTCGACCATTTGCCTTCCCCCCCCCCCCCCCCCCCGATTGATCACCAATTACGAACTAGGTCAAATTCAGAGACTGATTACTGGCTAAAATCAATGAAGTAAACCATTGCTTTAGCCTAAAAAAACCGTTGTCTGGTAAAAAATAAAAATATTTATTTTTACAAAATTTGAAAACTCTATTGAGTTCATACCATAAGTAACCATGTTTAGTTCTTTATGTGTGTTACTATGTGTCCATTTCAAAACCTCATTTGGTTACGACCAAAGTTAATAAAACAAATTAACCATTAGGGTAATGATCCAATGGTTGGATATATACTTGGACATTTGTCCCCGAAAGGATGAATTGGTTTCTTAAAAAAAACCTAGTGACCAATTAGCTACCAAGGTTCACCTGCTTTGAATTAGAGCTAAAAGGCAAATCGGTTCTTGGGATTAGGTTGCTCGCAAAACAAGTGGGATACCTAAGGTTATACAAAAAAAAAAGATTGAATAAAACAAAAATTCTTTTCATCGATAGAAATAAGTTATAAAACTCGGCTCTTTCTTATATTATTAAGATCAATAAGATTCTAATCGTAAGATGTTTTTTTTAACGGTATAATCGTAAGATGTATCCATACATTTCAATAGAGTAAAGATTTATATGTAGTGACATACTAAAAGTGACGCTAAATTTAAGTCTTCGACGACAAATATTCTTTGTACGTGTAAGAAGAGTATATATTTTGGGTTTTATAACACTTTTGATCATTTCCTTCCATCATCTCACATTCTCACCTAAATCAATGAAGTACATTTCTTTAGCCCAAAACTTTTCGACCAGTTGCCTTCCCCCCCCCCCCTTTTTTTGTTTAAATAACTATGACCATGTCGGTTTTTCACAAGCATATATTTGGTCAAGCTAGCTGCAACACTGTCAAATTAACTCAACTATCAAAATGCTTGTCTACTCATCTCATGAGCTTAAATCAATGTTGTTGATCGATCCTCCATGTAACTAAATTTCAATCATTAAATTGGTTTATGCCTGATTTCATTACCCATTTATCATAGATGCATCGCTACCATGTGATCACATTAGCCCACAAATGAAGACTGCAAATTAAGGGTTCAAATGTTACCAAATGCAAGTGAGGAAACTATATCTTGTGACCCATGTGTGAGAATAGTGAATCACCGGATATGAGTTCTATGCGGTCTACGCTTTAGGTACCAAGACGGTACATAAGACCAAAGGGTTCTCACACATTTTAACCCCCCACCCCCACCCTCTCTCCTTGTATGTTTGCATATTGACGCTTTCAATTGTGTTCCTTTTTTTTTTCCGTGTAATTCTCAAATTGACAAAATCCTCAACATTAGTGTTTGTAATAAAATGCCACTAGAAATTAAACATATGTAATAGCCATAAAATTTAGAAACGCGTTACACTTTTATATTTTGGTAATGAGTTATCTACTTTGAACACTTAGTCGATTGAAGTCGTTGATTACGAGGAAGTAATTGGCGTGAAAGCCTAACAAAAATAGATGGATGAGCCTGAAAAAGCCATTATGGTTTGTTACCAATTAGGTATTAGACAATTTTGACGATCGGCCTTCCTTAGTCATATAGAAAACAGGTAAGGAGTCAGGATTGAATGAACATATATCCCAAGATTCTTTAATCTTAGATGTATAAGTTAAAGTATTTTCATTGGAGAAACAATTTTATAAAATTTCTTTTGTATTTCTCTTATCTCTTAATTACAACTCTCTAACAAAAACTATATTTTCAAAGCCTTCCAATAGTAAAAATCGCTTTCAAAAGAGTAGAGTCATAGGGGTGTTCATTATTTTGAACCGAATAACCCGTCCAATCCATTTGACATTTGTACTATTTGGATTGCGTTATTCGGATTTGGTTTGGTGTTTGGTTAAAACCGAATAAGGAATTTATTAAATGGTTTGGTTTTGGTTTCGAAAGTTTTCAATTGGGACCCAACCGAAACCCGATTAAGCATTTAATGATTAATAAAAACTATAATAAGCTAATTTAAATGACAAAAAGACAACTCTAATTATTAGAATATGTTAAATTCTAATAATCTTAATGTATGTAGTTATTTTGAATAACATGTCATAATAGATAAATGGTGTACATTGACATTTTGATCACATGATTATTTAAATATATTGAACTAAAATTTGAAACCTTTTTTTATTTGGGTAATTCAAAACCCGAACAAATAACCCAAACTTCATTTGGGTGGTTTGGATTGGGTAGTCATATATATGGATTGGATATTGGGTGGTTTACTAATTCTTCAAAAACCAAATAACTTTATTCTTACAAACCCGACCGAATGAACACCCATGCATTCCAAATCGAATGAACTTTGACTTTTTTAGAGTCAATCTATTGCTAGTATTTGTCTATTGCAAATTTACTTTGAACAGAGAACAACTGATTCAGAAGAAAGCCTTTTTTGAAGTCAATTAGGATAAACTTGGACTTTTTAAAGTCAATATATTATTAGTATTTGTCTAATGCAAATTTTATTAACACATGGCATGTTGTGGATAAATTATGTTTAATTAGTTGCTTAAAATTAAAAGCAAATGGATATATTGGCATGAATCTTCTTGGTGAGTATGACTCTAGTTGACAAATCTTCTACTTGTGTACAGAATTATCAAAGAAATAGGATAGCAACTTCTTTCTTTACACAAAAATGCAATGTGAATATGATAATTAATCACTTATTGCATCCCGTAGGATGACTGTATGAACATCCATTAAAAGTAAAGTTATACCACTTGCAGTGATTAGGTATATTAGTGGATAAGAAATTATAATTATTAGAGATTGCACATTGTTTAATGATTTTTCTAACAATAATGAGGTAACAAAGAAAATAACTATTCAACAAACATATGGGTATCGATATTTGTTAAAAATAAAAGTAATTACTTATCCGATGTTGAACACCCTACCTCCATTTTATATTTGTAGATAAATACTCGTAACTGTTACTTTCCATTAAAAAGAAATTTCATTAAAAAAAATGAATTGTGTCATTTTGTAGTGACACACTGACACTGGAACATGTTAATAAAATAGGACCCATGAAATATAATGGTCAACCATAGAAAGAAATGGTCAACCATATATCTATGTCCAGTTAATAAAATAGGAACCTGTTCGTAATGAAAGTGAGACCATGACACTTACTATGATGTAGGCCTAGCATAGAAAGAAATGGTCAATCATATATCAATGTCCAGTTCACAGGAATGCTCCTATCTATCTGAGCCCCCACTGCATATATACCAAAAGTCACAAATTTCAACCACACAAACTACTTAGCAAAGTAACCATGCATTTACACATACTAGTTGCAGTAGTATCAGTAGTAGCAATATTGACATCTTTAGGGAAAGCAAGTGCTCAAGAGAGGCCATATTGTGAAACGTCGTGTGGTAATGTGAATATAACATTTCCTTTTGGTTCAGGTCCAGGATGCTACCACGGTCCTGAGTTCCTTGTAACCTGTGACAGGACCCATAGTGAAGGGCCTACACTTTTCTTAAGAGCAAGCGAAATTAGTATTACAAATTTGTCAATAAGCACAGGCGAGATTGAAGTTACGTCATATGTTGCTCATGATTGTTACGATAGCAATGGGTTAAGAGACGAGAACACATCCAATGATCCGTCTTTCACGTTGATGTATTTCCAAGTATCAACCAAGAACAGGTTTGTCGCCATTGGGTGTGACACCGACGCGTATATCCTAGGATTAAGTGGTGGTGAATATTATGGTACTGGATGCATGTCTGTTTGTGATAACAACAGCGGTGTCACAAATGGATCTTGCTCCGGGGTTGGGTGTTGTGAAGTGAAAATCCCAGAAGGAATGGGCGCTTTTAACTTGTCCCTGGGTAGCTTCTTTAACCATACCAATATATTAAAGTTTAACCCTTGTAGCCATGCTTTTGTGGTTAATCAAGAGTACAATCATTTCAACTTTTCCTCCACCAATCTGATCGATTTTGGAAGTATAGAGAAGATGCCCATGTTACTTGACTGGGCAATCGGTAATGAAACTTGTGACATAGCAAGTAAGGACACACAAAACTTCCTGTGTAAAGGAAACAGTGAATGCGATCAAAAATATGCTGGTTCTGGATATCGATGTCGTTGCCTTGAAGGTTATCAAGGAAACCCTTATATTAAAGATAACTGCACAAGTAAGTTCAGTTCTAATTTATAATTCCGACCCCCTTGCTTAATTTGCAGTAGATTTCTGTTACGAACCCACATTGGCCAAGTATGGGATTGGTTGGTGATTAATAAGCGTAGGTGTTCCCTCCTCCTTTGAGCTAGCTTTTAGGTGTCCCCTCCTCCTTTGAGCTAGCTTTTAGGAGTGAGTTCTAACCTATCTTATGGCTTGATGCTATATTAATTTTTGTATTGTACACAGATATTAATGAGTGTCTGGACAGAAATCATGTTTGCCTGCATAAATGCGTTGATACTGTAGGAAATTATACGTGTTCTTGTCGAAGAGGATACTCTGGAGATGGCAGGAAAGATGGATCCGGTTGCACTGTAAAGCAATCTTTAGTTATAATGATTGCCATGTGTAAGTATATATGTACAGTTGATTCCGTCCTCAAATTTCAAGTATATCTATGTATTTTTTAAAAGCGTCAAAAACCTGTCTTTGAATTAGTAAAGAAAAAAAGCACAAAGGGACTGGGATTTTGCCTTCATATGGATCGGTATAAAGAGTCTCTTTGAAGACAGATTGATCGATTAGTGTACTAGTCTTTCAAATAGGCCTATATATCTAACAAACTATTCAAAATGAGCATTTAATATATCATCCATATACTGTACACTTTTCTGATTATATTGATAGCTAGCAATAAGTTAATGTTCGGCCTGTGCTCAACTTCTCATTATAGGTAGCTTGATTGCTTTCATACTTCTGCTTATACTTATCACCTGGGTGTATGTGGGAGTTAAGAAGCGTAAGGTTATGATGCTCAGGGAGAAATTCTTTAAGCAAAATGGTGGAATAATGTTGCAGCAACGTATTTCTAATTCTAAAGATGGGGGTTCTCATGAACGGTTCAGATTATTCACTATGAAAGAGCTTAACAAGGCGACTGACAACTATGATGAGAGCAAGATTATCGGTAAGGGTGGCTATGGCACAGTTTATAAAGGAATTCTATCTGATAATATGATAGTGGCCATTAAGAAGTCCAAATTGGTAGACCAAACCCAGATAGAGCAATTTATCAATGAAGTTGTTATCCTTTCCCAAATCAATCATAGAAATGTGGTGAAGCTGATTGGATGTTGTTTGGAAGCAGAAATCCCTTTATTGGTTTACGAGTTCATTCCAAATGGCACTCTGTCTGATCATATCCACGAAGAAAGCACGTCAGTGGCTGTTACTTGGGACATCCGGCTGAGAATAGCAACAGAGACAGCTGGAGCACTTTCATATTTACACTATGCAGCGTCTGTCCCAATCGTTCATCGAGATATCAAGACTAATAATATACTTTTAGATGATAGTTATGTAGCAAAAGTGGCTGATTTTGGAGCATCTAAACTAATTCCCGTGGATCAGATTGAGTTGGAAACATTGGTGCGGGGAACACTAGGTTACTTAGATCCCGAATACTTGCAGACGAGTCAACTGACTGATAAGAGCGATGTTTATAGTTTCGGGGTAGTACTAGTAGAGCTTATAACTGGACAGAAAGCTCTTAACTTTGATAGGCCAGAGGAAGAGAGGAGCCTAGCTAAATACTTTTTATCTTCTTTAAAAAATGGGAGACTCTTCCAGGTTCTCGATCAACACTTGCAGCTAAAAGAACTCCCCAACGAGATAATCCAAGTTTCAAGAATTGCAGAAAGATGCTTACGTGTTAAAGGGGATGAAAGGCCTACTATGAAGGAAGTTGCGACAGAGCTGGAAGGAATAATGGCATCAGTGATACAAAAGCATCCTTGGGTGCAAAGTATTGAAAATGAAGAGGAAGGAGAGCATTTGCTTCAGCAATCAGCCAATTACTACGCATTCACAGATAGGGGCAGCGGAAGCTCAAGTACTTTTGATAGCATGAGCAAGCAAATTACTTTACCCGCTGCTAGTGGCAGGTGATCAGGATAGAGATCGGGTTGTATCCTCTATATAACGATGAAAAATAACTTGAAACTTTCGGATGTTTAGACCATCAGGGTGTTGCATTGGTTGAAAGATCAAATCCTGTGTGCTCTCCTGATCTTTCACTGAAGTATCTATCTGTAGTAACATGTGGTTGTTTATTTGTATTTGAAGTACTTCGTGTGTATCTAGGGTTACAGGTACATATTCACACTTGTACCTTATTATAACCTCTTGAAATATAAGAAAAGCTAGCTATTTTATTGAACAGGTTTGTTTGTTGATTAAAAAATTTAGATGTATTCTATCTAGTGACATACTGACAACATAGAGAGTTCAAAGTTGATATTTATGGCAAACTCAAGGAATGTAATATGTTTTTTACCGGTTTGACTAATGAACTAAAAACTTCATACTACCATATTGATCCCCAAGAATTTCAAGAGGTGTAATGTGCTCTCACGAATCACGGTTCCTACTACACATTTATTTGATTTCTTTGAGCATTAACCACAATCAAGGTGGCCTAGTGGTTTCAGTTTCTCACAAAATATCTCAACTTTGAACCTCCCTAGGTAAACATATTGGGGGTGTCACACGGTTCTACAATTGTCACAATATACCCCAGTTAGTCCGTATATCTAAGTCAAATACTCGCTCTCTCCAAGTAACCTCAACAGTAACAACCTTCCTTCCCCATTATACATTAATGATAATTGTAGTAGTTCGTGTTGGAGTAATGTTGTCTACGGCCCACTGAGGCTACTGAGTTCAAAAGATGGCAGCAGGCCTCTTTCTATTGAGCCAAGAAAACTGGCCCACTAAAAGAAATTAAGGGAGCCGACCTTAATTAAATTAGGCCTGGTTTAGCCGAAAAACAGAGACTGTTCACACATGGCCTCTTTCATATCTCTTTGGGACGGCAGGGGCTGTTTCAGGCATAGTTGTCAAAGGTGAAAGTGAACTCAAAGCGCAATGATCCCAAATGGGGCCTAGGCGAGAGGCGCAAAAATGCGCGAGCCCGAAATAAAAAGGCTCACAAGAGTATATAAAATTTCAGTGTCTCTAACAAATGATAATGATGAAAATTTCTGCTAAGAAGGTATAAAAAATAGCAAAAGAGTCTTAATAATATAAAAATAGAAAAAAACTTACAATTTAGTTAAATGTAGAATAGTATGATGGATGATGATAATGATATATACCATGTGATTTTTGGAACAAAGATTCTGTTGTGATATCCCTTATAATATAGGTGACTTGTGGAACAAAGGGTTTATTTATATGGAAAAGTGTAGACAGACGTTTCATATAATGGGCCTTGGGCCTAGGGTTTCAGGGCGTTAAGGTTGGGCCTTGCCTGCCTTTTAGGCCTAGGTGCAAGAGGCGCTCGTCTTTGACAACTATGGTTTCAGGATTGTTTGGGACAGCAGTCCACAAATTGTTTGGGGGCCTGTTTTGAAAGTCGGTGTAGCTCTAGTACCTTCAACCGAGTTTTATTCTTTCTTTTGTGCCAAGTATAAGAACGGGAAAGCAAGACGGCTAGTTCTTGAGGCATAAGTTATTCCTACCCGAAGAGCAGAAGAAGCGGACGGGAAAGATTCATTAAGTAGGAGGCTTTGAACCATGTCACACTTAGCTAGAAAAAAAGGACGTTAGAGGCAGGAGGCTCAGTTTTAGTTCTTTTTTATTTGGTTGGTGGGTTGTTAAGAAAGAATTAATTGGGCAATGAAGGTCAGATCAAAATTTTCCCGTGCTGATGTTGCGTTCTTTGCGGGCCTTGATTGGCTTGTTCATGATAAGAGGAGATCGGCGTGTTGCATGAATACAGGCATTAAGGGTCTGTTAAAGCATGTGGCTTTGGATTCGTCTCGCTTAGGAAGGTGGAAGAAAATGTCAGAAGTAGTTGGCTTGTTTTTTTGGTCGATGGAGATGCTTCTATTAAGAAGCATGATCAGAAGAGGTGGAACATTTTAGGTATCAATATCCGGAAAATAACAAAGAGCTTAACACTAAATAAGACTACAACTCAGACGTTGATTGCAGAGTAGAGAGTACTAGAGTAGTGTGGATTCCTGGGTCATGTATTTCGGTGCTTCGTTTCACGCTACCCACAACAGGTTGAAGCGATACGGAATCTGAAAGTTGGATTTTGGAAAGGTAAGACTAGCGAACGATGAAGTTATTGATATGACGAGCAGGGTGGCATAGGTTTGAAGACTCCAGTCGGTTCATCACTTTGAAGTATGTCCGGGTTATTCCAAGTCTGTACAGTCGATTTTGTCGGGCAGTTGGATGCATGGGCATAAGGTTAACTTCAGGAACGGGCAGTGGAAGGTTCTCGGGGGAAAGCTAGTGATGGCTCGAGGTAAGAAACGGGGTTCGCATTTTATGGTCAGTTTACCGTAGTTCGGAAGAAAAACAAAATTCGGTTCACATAATCTCGTGGGTGGAAAAAGGTTTGCTTTGCAGATGGCAAACTCATAGCTACAGGTCAAATTTAGGTTGAACGTGCTAGGAAAGGTTCAGAGTTGAACGTGCTAGGAACTTCCAAAGGGTTAAGAGAACTAGTATTCTAGCTGTTAAAGTCTCTCCAGTGATTATCTGCTTTCTTCGGGGAGTGTTTGTTCTCAGCATGTTCCAAGTATCGGCAGTTGAGTCAGTGGGAGCCAGCATGGACAACGGGCCTCCAGGTGAACTGATGAGAAGGCCGGAGGGGGAACTAGGGCGCATTGAACAAGAGGAGGGGTTCTTACTGAAATTGTACAGAAGAGATTGTAGATGGTGGAGTTTGAGGTTCGAAGACACCATAGTTGTCAAAAGCGAAGACGACCTCAAAGCGCAAAGACCGCAAATAGGGCGAAGGCGAGAGGCGCAAAAAAAGCGCACGCCCGGAAAAAAAAGTGCACTAAGTAAATAAATATAAAACATTTATATATAGTGAAAAATAATAGTAAAAAAAATTAGATGTCAATTATAAAACCAAATATCATTCAAAAAATATAAACTTTTCAGCCAAAAACTTCAAAGTATTAGACTATTATAAACATATATAAAAAAACATAATTCCCCACCCCCCCCCCCAATTTTATATTTTCACTCCCTTCTTTTATCTTCTTAAAAGACTATGGTCACTCATTTTGGTCGGAAAACATTAGATCTAGCCACGATGAATGATTTGGTCGAATTTTGACCCATTTGACCACCGTTGACCACCACAGCTGACCGTTGTTGACCGCCTTTTCATTGTCGACTTGGCGCTGGAGGTGCGCCTCGCCCGTCTTTAACAACACTGGAAGACACTAAGTGGGAAATTGTTGGAGTAATGTTGTCTACGACCCACTGAGGCTACTGAGTTCAAAAGATGGCAGCAGGCCTCTTTCTATTAAGCTAAGAAAACTGGCCCACTAAAAGGAATTAAGGCAACCGGTCTTCATTAAATTAGGCCTGGTTTTAGTATTTACTTGGGGAACAAGAATTAAAACCTAATTGTATAGGCTATAAATATATATCTCTTCTACATGTAATTTTGGTGGAGAGTTTCAATAAAGAACCCCCCCCCCCCCCCCCCCAGTTTAGTGTGAGATACCACGTTAAATCTCCCTTGTCCTTCTTTTTTGTTATACTCTAGTTCTTGTGTGTGTGCAGTTTTATTCCTAACAGTTTGAGTTTCATATATGCTTGAATTTAGTAATATTCATTTGTTTATTTGTGTGTTTCGTATATGCTTGAATTTAGTGTGGATTCTTTGAGTTGTATATCTGTGTGTTTCGTGCTAGTTGGAATAGGAGGTTGATCGTTTGTGGAGATTGAGTTTACTGTAAGGCGGTCATTAAGTATGAGCACACCAAAGTTTAACAGGTCATGAGCTATCTATGCAAGCTCTAAAGATTAATTTGGACAAGAGTTTTGGGCTTTTCTGCTGCTTTCTTTGGGTTTTGTTACTTCTAAACTTTATTGAAAGCTTTCATAAGAGTTTATGGTTAGATCTTGATTATTCAAATGGGGTACAACTGTACAAGTAGAGACGGCTGCTGTAAAGAGGCACGAACTAGCTATATTAAAGACAGCAACTACAAGAACGTGTAAGGATTAACCGATTAAGCCCATGTCATTTGTTATGGTGGTCTATGTTTTTGTTGCTGAAGTATTGAGCAAATCCACACGTACAATATCTGTTTGACCCGTTTCATTTTTCTGTTATCTAATGTAGTTTTCACCAGGTAAAAGTTATAGTATTATAAAGAACCAGGAAGCTTTATAAATGCGAATTCACAAGTCAAGCTATGTGCATTATAAAGAACCATATAAAAGTTAAAAAAAATAGTATATACAATGACAAAAATAGTAACTTACTGGAATTGCAAATATCCAGTCGCCATTTTCTTCTTTATAATCCAGTGCCATGCCTAAGTTCTACACATTATTCGGGTAAACAAATGTTGCAACTATCTTGTGCCTCCCCAGAAAACCCCTACAATGCACTTCATAATACATCAAAATGACGTTCCTAGTGATATTCACAAGCATGGACAGGTTGCAAGTGTAGAACTAACTTTCTTCGATATACTTTTAACGACTTTTTAATTTTCGTTTCCTTTTTGGTACTTACACATAACTTACACATGTGTAGGTCGAACAAAAATTATGATTCAGAGCGGGCTTCACTCTTAAGGATATTCATAAACCAAAACTCGTGGGGGTGATAGGTCATTGAAGGTGATAGGTCATAGGGGGTGACCGGTGATGGGTGATCTACCTAAGGGGCTCTGCCCTAAGCCGCTATGGTTATGCCATGGACTGACAGGCTCCGCCCTTGGCCACCATGGCTCCGCCATGGATTGACGGGCTCCGCCCTTAACCTTCATTGTTATGTACATATATTCATTTACTAATTTACATGTGAAAACAATGTTCCTACACATGTGTAGGTACACAAGTACAAGAGGAAAAATCGAAAATTAAAAAGTAATCAAAAGTATATCGAATTCGATCTCTAATGAAAGAGGACGAAATTTTAAGACTACCCATGCTTTTTGTTTCGTCTAACGATTTACGGTTTGTGAGATAAAGCATTTTGAATGATTTAGATGAATTTTATTATTTAATTGAAGAGAGAGAAAATGTGTGGTCCAGAATGATTCTAGAATTCTTTTTTATTTGTGGGTTCTTAAATAACTCTTCCTTTATAAATAGAAATTCATTCATACATAAAAATTCACAAGTAGTATCACCTTGAGTTTAAGTAGCTGATTAAAATAACATTCGTCAACTTCCTTATATTCAGGTTTTTTAGATCCACTTTCTTATTGGATATAACATGATTCTCAAAGTATTATAGGGACATCATGTCTTTCTCACGACACAGAGCTTTAATTTTACTTGTAGAGCTGCTACCTCTGTTGACTTATCCTGTATTTTAGGATCAAATCCACCTTCCAAAGGAAGCTTACTCAATCTTTCCACTTAAATACCCTACTCTTGAATATATAAAATAAGATCGGATTCCCATTAAGGCACAAAGCATGAGAAGAATACAATAGTAGATTGTATCAAGGTAGAAAACTGGCATGCCGGCAGGTTCAGTAAAGGCTCAAATTAAAACAGATATGAGGTTAAATTGGAGAATTACTAGTACAGGTCATAAGTTGGACAAGTCATGTTGGGTTTACCACTTAACGAAGAATTTAATTATTTTCAAGTATAATTAACTGGATACTGACCATGTCTCGTTTGACCTTATCCTTTTTTAGATTCGCCTTTTTTATTTAACCTTGTCACCCGTTTGAGATCCAACACACCCAGTGTTAGCTATAGAATATGTTGTTAGAAATTGTAATTTCGTATGTGTGGAAGGGGTTTAGTGAAATTAAGCATTATGTATAAATACCCCTTCCACCCTATTTCGTATGGGTGGACGGAGGGCTTTACCCCCACCCCCCCTCCCCGATTTTGCTTCTCCTCCCCGCTCGCTGCCTAATACTAGGAATGTCTTCCCACTTCTCCCCTCAAAAGGAAGAAAAAGACAAAAAAAAAAAAAGATAGGCAGGAGATCGGGCACCACGGTGCCCAGTCCACTCCCCACCCAACCGGTACCGGGGGGTCGGGGCGGTGTGCCATCCGGTACCGGCCCGGTGCCTCACCCACTCCGTCCACCCTTATGGCGGTGGCGGGGGATTACGCCTTCTTTAGCTTTTCAAATTAGGGCTTTCAATTAAGGAAAGATTATTTGGATATAGTATATATATACTCGTATAAATACTCCGTAATGCTTTCATACCATATTTGTTACTACTTTAAGTACCCTAGTACTATACTACTATCGATCGAAGTTCTTTAATTAAAGTATGAATTTTTTTTTTTTTTATCTAATGTTGATTTAGATCTAAGTTGTATAATTGTTTGCGTAATGTTGTAATACCATACACTTTTATTGATTTATTATCATAAATTATATACTGTACAAACAACCTTACAACTTTGAGTTGAATGATCATAAATAATGAACATGGTGCCTACGCAATAGGGCGGTGGTAACGGGATGACGGTTTAATGGTGTCGGTAACTGTATCATTGGTAGTGGTGGTGTCAAGTGGTACATGTTGATATAAAGGAGATAGTGGAATTTTAATATAAAATGTCAAGGACATTTATAGTATTCAAAAACATAAATTACTAAAAATATAAAGAGGTCTTTTACTTTATAAGAGAGTAAAGATAAAATAGATATTTGTATAGATTAAAATAATATATCAACAAAATAGAGACGGTATTAAACCTTATTATAAATAAAATGTTGTAAAGGTTAAAAGATTTAATCATTGAGTATATAAGGGGTAAGGGTATAGTGTCAAATATTGGCAAATTGTCATGTTTTTGGCAACTTTATATCCAATAAGAGCTTGACACGTGTCGTTGCCAATTTGAAGTCAAAACTTGTTCATTCTTGTCAAAACCTATGGTATAGTGCTATTTTATTTTCTTTTTTTTTTTTTGCCAATTCTTGCCAAGAAAAAAAAAGACAAATTAAAAACAACAACAAAAAAAAAGAATCTTGCTTTATAAATTTGTTACCAAATGTTTGCTACCATCGGCCAAATATAGCCGATCCAACTTGCCAATACATATGTTATAGTTTTGCCAAATAACCAACACTTACCAAAACAACTTGCCGACTACACCATTGTCCCTAAATATATAAATTGAATTATAAATTGGTCTATTTTTCTTATGCTCACTTTCCAAAATCAAAACATTCTAACTTTGTTTACTTTTTAACTTTGTTTACTTTGTTTAAGAAATACAACTTTCTTATTAAACGGCTTTGGGTTACATAAACTAAGAATATCTCTAAAAGTCCTATTCAAAAATTCAAACAAATGCTTATGGATCATTGGGATTTCATCCCAAATAATAAGTTTTATTTTACGAATAAGGCCAGCAGTTGCGTTATCGAGACCAATACAACAAAATGATATTCCCGAATGGGTACCAAAACCATGACTTTGGTCTGGTATTCAGTTCCCACTTTTGATGATGACCATTCCAGTACCAAAAGGTTCGTTATCGGTTCAGTAATGAAAACCACCCCTGGTTTAAATAATTATTTGAGCCACTTCTTTTAAAAGATGTTCACAATGTGCAATTATATTTTTGGACAAGCGAGCTGCAGCATTGTCAAATTAACTCATCAACTATCAGAATGATTGTCTACTAATCTCATGAGCATAAATCAATGTTGCTGATCGATCCTCCTTGTAACTAAATTTCATTCATTAGATTGGTTTATCGTTACTTAACTTTTAATTTGCCGACTCCTTGTATATTTGCATATTGATGCTTTCAATGTTTGTGTTCCTAAATCTCCCTGTAATTCTCAATTGATAAAATCCTCAACATCATCAGTGTTTTTAATAAAATGCCACTAGAAATGACAACCACATATGTAATAGCCATAAAATTTAGAAACTAGTTACACCTTTATTCTTTGGTAATCAGTTGTCAAGTGAACACTATTTGAGTTACTTGATCGTCAAAATCGTCTGAAGAGTGACCTGCCTTGGTCATATAGAAAATAGTTAAGTAGTCGGGATTGAATGAACTTGTGTCCCAAGATTCTTTAATCTTTGATGTTTAAGTCAAAAGTATTTGAATTTTTTTTTGAAGTGGACATATTTAGTACTCATTTTGTCAAACAAGTTTTTGGGAAAAAAATTTATAAAACAAGTAAATCCGGCATTAAAATTGCCGGACTGGTACACATAAGCTCAACCCAGATATAGGAATGTCGGATTCAAAAACTTTTTCATACGTGGCAGGAAAGAGAATATCGTACAAAGGAATCCGGAAGTTGGAGTGCCGGATTGACATGGAAGTACAAATGTGGTCTGACAACAACGAATCTGGAAATCCTATTGCCGGATTGGAAAAGTGAATCCGGAAGTCCTATTGCCGGATTGAAGTAAATGATTGAAAAAGTGAATCCGGAAGTCCTATTGCCGGATTGAAGTAAATACTATTTATCAGTTTTATTTATAAGAATATGAACACTTTTTATAAATTTTAAAGAACATTATTATACTTTAGAAAATGGCAGTAGAATTTCTGGATTCAAAATCAACCCGGCATTCCAACTTCCTGATTTGTTGGTGTCAGGCACGTATGTACTTCTTCTCTCAATCCGGCATTCCAACTTCCGGATTCCTTTTCCCTTCCCTACCACGTACGAAAAAGTTTTTGAATCCGACATTCCTATATCCGGGTTGAGCTTACGTGTACGAGTCCAGCATTTCTAATGCCGGATTTACTTGTTTTATAAAAAAATTTTCCCAAAAACTTGTTTGACAAAATGAGTAACAAATATGTACACTTCAAAAAAAATTCCAAAGTATTTTGATTGGAGACTTAGTTTTATAAATTTTCTTTTGTACTTAAGTTGCTATCAAAAGATTCTGCTATTTCTTAATTACAACTCATCAATAAAACTATGCTTTTAAAGCCTTCCAATAGTAAAAATCGCTTTCAAAAGGGTAGAGATGAATTCCAATTCGCATGAACTTTGACTTTTTTCAAGTCGATATATTATCGGGCCACATACCCCGACCACGGAATATTCTGTAACCCGACCACCCCCCTTTAGGAGCGACTGTCGCTCCTAAAGGGTAGACCCATTAATTGCTCGCGGATACCTATGTATATACCCGTTGGACCGTTGACCGTCATACCCCCTCATTAGGAGCGACGGTCGCTCCTAAAGGGGTGCATTAAACCCCCTCTTTAGGAGCGACGGTCGCTCCTAAAGGGGTCCCTCGAACAAATAAAAACCGATCGATCCCCCCTTCTTCTTCATCAGTTTCTCCATACTCCTACTCCATATTTTCCGATTTTCTCTTCTCCTTTCCAGCCGATCCAACCCCTCTCTCCCCCATATTTTCCGGCCAAGATATTCCGGTGAGGCTTTAGGAGCGACCCGTCGTTACCTCTTTCGTAAACCCCAACCGATCCAACCCCCCTCTCCCCCATATTTTCCGGCCAAGGTAATCCGGTGGGTCATATTTTCCGGCCAAGGTATTCCGGTGAGGCTTTAGGAGCGACCCACTTTTTCAGTGAGGCTTTAGGAGCGACCCGTCGTTATCCCTTTCCGAACGTCGAAGTAAGTTTTAAATTTTTTTTTTTATTTCATATCTATTAATTTGCTATATAGTATATGTATTAGTTTGATGTTATTCTTGTTATGCATAAATGTATTAGGATCGATCTTATATGCCCATAGATTTAACGTATTGTTGTTGTTGTGTTGTTGTTGTTGTTGTTGTTGTTGTTGTTGTTGTTTTTGTTATGTAAAAATGTTTGTAAAAAAGTGTAAATAATATAAAATGTAAAAAAAGTGTATTACATAGTATATAAAAAATATATTTAAAAAAAAGTTTCTAAAAGTTTGTACTAGAAAATGTTTGTATTAGAAAATATAAAAATGTATAAATAAAAAAGGTATTAAAACATAAGTATAAAAAGATATTAAAATATATATTGAAAAAGTAGTAGTACAAAAGACATATAAAAAATTAAGTTAAAAATAAATTGTTAAAAAAGTTGATATAAAAAGTATTATAATACGTGTATTATTTATGTAGATATAAGAAAAATGCTAGGAAAATGTATAAGTACAAAAAGTATTAAAACATAAGTATAAAAAGATATTATAACATATATTGAAAAAGTAGTAGTACAAAAGTCATATAAAAAAATAAGTTAAAAAAAAGTTGTTAAAAAAGTTGATGTAAAAAGTATTATAATACGTGTATTATTTATGTAGATATAAGAAAAATGTTAGGAAAATGTATAAGTACAAAAAGTATTAAAACATAAGTATAAAAAGATATTATAACATATATTGAAAAAGTAGTAGTACAAAAGTCATATAAAAAAATAAGTTAAAAAAAAGTTGTTAAAAAAGTTGATGTATATACTTGGTTTATCTGCCAAGAATACTTTTAGCCGCTGCTCATTCTCTGCGTATTCTTTAACCGTGATTGAGTTTACGAGTTGATCCCACCGGTGTCTAAACAAACCATAATCTTTTTTTGACCTAAACGATGGGTTTGCATGTAACTCAATATTCCTCCAAATGTGTATTCTACACAGTATCAGCTTCGTTTCCGGCATCACATCCTTAACCGCTTTCATGAGGGCCAGATCCCGATCAGTGAGTGCCACACGCACGACGAGGCCTTCTTCGAGCGTCGACCTCAAGCACTGTAACACCCATGTGTATGTCGCATGTTTCTCATTTTCAATAAGTGCGTGCGCAATGCTGAATGTCTTGCCAGTTGGAGTGACACCCACAATCTCAACAAGCGGCATGTTGTAAACGTTGGTTTTATACGTGGCGTCTATTTCAATGATCCAAGGAAATGCACGCCATATGTCAAGTGATGTAGGATGTACGAAAAAGAGATTGGTCAAACATCCGGTTTTGCTATCCGTCGTGTACTGATACGTGTACTGATGGTCAGATAGTAATTGGAGCACGATCTGCAACGGGTAAACAACCAAAGTATAAGGAATTCGTATTTTTTTAAAAAAATAAACATATAGTTATATGATCCACATGCAGGTATGTTTCTTATTTCACCTGCATTCGAGTTTCCCCTCGTTGTTGGGCGTGCTTTAGCCGGTGTTGCCGCAGGTAGTTAGAAATGTCTTGTGAACGGGTCAAGATACCGGGAAATGCATCCTTCAATTGGTCCCTTATGCTATTTGGCCCTAAACCTAGCAACGCCTTTTCGTCCACAAATTCTTTTTGAACATCGGTTAGTCGTCTTGCGTACGCAATACCTTCCAAATTACAAGCTGATGGATGGTTATGTCGGTGATCTATAACTTCAACCCACCAACTATGGTCCTTTGTCAGACGGCCTACCAATTTGAATGGACAGTCAATTTTGGTACTCCCTTTGGGTGCCCCGGTTGACCGCTTATCTTTTTTTCCACCACGGTTGCAAATAAGGACCACCTTTTTAACTTCTCCGCCTTTTGTGACATTTGATCTTCGTGTTACTAACACATAACCAAGCTCCTTTGCCGTTCTTTTAGCCCAGTCTACCAAATCTATGTGTGTGTCAAACACCTGAAATATTTTATACACTTTTTCTTAATACGCTTTTTATGCACTTTTTTATAATACATTTTTTTTAATACACTATTTTATATACTTTTTTATAATCCACTTTCTTATACACTTTTTTATAATACACTTTTTATACACTTTTTTATAATCCACTTTTTTGTACAATTTTTTTTAACAATCTTTTAATAGCTTTTGTTAATCTACATTTTTACGTACATATTTTAATATGTTTTTGTAAACAATTTTTTATCCGTAGTTTTAATAATTAGTTTTCTTACATACTTTTATAGCAATATTTTATACACTTTTTCTTAATACACTTTTTATGCACTTTTTTATAATACATTTTTTTTTAATACACTATTTTATATACTTTTTTATAATCCATTTTCTTATACACTTTTTTATAATACACTTTTTATACACTTTTTTATAATCCACTTTTTTGTACACTTTTTTTTAACAATCTTTTAATAGCTTTTGTTAATCTACATTTTTACGTACAATTTTTAATATGTTTTTATAAACAATTTTTTATCCGTAGTTTTAATAATTAGTTTTCTTACATACTTTTATAGCAATATTTTATACACTTTTTCTTAATACACTTTTTATGCACTTTTTTATAATACATTTTTTTAATACACTATTTTATATACTTTTTATAATCCACTTTCTTATACACTTTTTATAATACACTTTTTATACACTTTTTTATAATCCACTTTTTTGTACACTTTTTTTAACAATCTTTTAATAGCTTTTGTTAATCTACATTTTTACGTACATATTTTAATATGTTTTTGTAAACAATTTTTATCCGTAGTTTTAATAGTTAGTTTTCTTACATACTTTTATAGCAATATTTATACACTTTTTCTTAATACACTTTTTATGCACTTTTTTATAATACATTTTTTTTAATACACTATTTTATATACTTTTTTATAATCCACTTTCTTATACACTTTTTTATAATACACTTTTTATACACTTTTTTATAATCCACTTTTTTGTACACTTTTTTTTTAACAATCTTTTAATAGCTTTTGTTAATCTACATTTTTACGTACATATTTTAATATGTTTTTGTAAACAATTTTTTATCCATAGTTTTAATAATTAGTTTTCTTACATACTTTTATAGCAATATTTTATACACTTTTTCTTAATACACTTTTTATGCACTTTTTTATAATACATTTTTTTTAATACACTATTTTATATACTTTTTTATAATCCACTTTCTTATACACTTTTTTATAATACACTTTTTTATAATACACTTTTTATACACTTTTTTATAATACACTTTTTTGTACACTTTTTTTTTAACAATCTTTTAATAGCTTTTGTTAATCTACATTTTTACGTACAATTTTTAATATGTTTTTATAAACAATTTTTTATCCGTAGTTTTAATAATTAGTTTTCTTACATACTTTTATAGCAACAAATCTAATGAATAATAACAAAATACAATTACTCACAAAATAACAACACAAAAAATGAAAAGGTTGGATTATATACATACCTCCTTGGTATAAAAAACATCGTGATCGTAATCAAATTCATCACGGACATCTGGGGATTCAAATTCGTCATCGGCCTCTTCGTACACAAACTCTTCATTTACACCTTCCGGCGCATTTGGATTTAAGAAAATTTCCTCCAAGCAATCCATCTAAAATAATAAAAACACTTAACAGTAATAAATGAAAACAAATAAATCAAAATGAATGAATATAAAACCAATCGAATATCAAAACGATTGAATATCAAACGGGAAATATTGCTCCAAGAATGAAGATGAAACGAGTTTTTATAAACGAAGAATCGTCACGGGGAAACAGAAACATTACTGTACGTTTCGTACCAACCCACCCTTTAGGAGCGACAACTGTCGCTCCTAAAGGGTGGGTTGGTACGAAACGTACAGTAACGTTGTCGTATGCTGTCGCCCGTTGTCGTATCCTACTACCCCTTTAGGAGCGACTGTCGCTCCAAAAGGGGTGGTCGGGTTACACGAGGGGTGGTCGGCCTACACGTCCCCTATATTATTTGTCTAATGCAAATTTACATGAACAGAATACAACTGGTAAAGCCTTATTTTATTAAGACATGGCATGTTGTGGATATATTATGTTTAACAAGTTGGTTAAAATTAGAATGCAAATGAATGTAATTGCTTGAATCATCTTGGTGAGTATGACTCTAGTTGACAACCTTCTGAAAGAAATGTAAAGTATGATACCTTGTCCCTTGACTATATGAGATCCCCATCATGACCTCTCCGTAAGGTTTTGATAGGGGTGAAATACTTTCGCTTAATACTTATATGATTTGGGCATCCTTATGAACCGAACTAACATCTCTCAACTTCCCATGTGGACCTAGGTTGCAATTATAACACATAACTCCATGTCTTGATGGATTGTTACAAACCTTCTACTTGTATTAAGAGTTATTATAGAAATATGATATAGAATCTTCTTTCTTTACACACAATGCAATGTGAAATACTCAGTACGATAATTAATTAGTTATTGCATCCCATAGGGTGACTGTATGAACGTGCTTTAAACAATTAAGTTGACATATTTGCTATACTACTTGCAGTGATTAGGTGTATTAGTGGATAAGAAATTATAGTTAATAGAGATTACCATTGTTTAATCATTGCTTAACAAGAATGAGGTAAAAAGGAAACTACCTTTTCAACAAACATATAGCCAAGTTGGAGCTTTGGGAGCCAATTCTGTAGTAGTTGATCAAGTCGTTATAAAATCCCAACATCAGCTTTTATAAATTCATACTCACTGACTTACAACTAATACCTAAAATCGTTTATTCATACATACTCACAAAGCAAACATGTATTCACGAATACTGCTAGCAGCAGTAGCAGTAGTAGTAGTAGTAGCAAACGCATTTTTGGGGCCAGTAAGTTCTCAACAGACAGATTGTGAAAGATCGTGTGGTGATATTGATATTCCATTCCCCTTTGGTTTAGAAGAAGGATGCTACCACAGTAAAGATCAACTTGTTACTTGTAATAGATCATCTGCCGGCGATCCCATACTTTTCCTTAATAAAAGCCCCATTGTTATTAAAAATATGGTGCCTGCTGACAGTACAATACGGGTTATGGGTGATGTTGCCCATGATTGCAACGACAACAGCCCTGATCAAGATATACGCAACAAGGCATGGCTGAGTTTGAAGAATTTCTGGATCTCAGACGACAACAGCTTTTTTGCCATTGGGTGTCAGACAGACGCATACGTGATAGGAAGGAAAAAAAAGGACCAGGTCATTACCGGATGTGTCACTACATGTGATGACAACAGTAGTAGTGGTAACACAAATGGATCTTGCTCCGGAAATGGGTGTTGTGAAATGACGTTTCAAAAAGGGCTGGGCTATTCAAAAGTGATGGTAAGTAGAAACAATACAATTCCGTTGAAATCTTGTAGCCATGCTTTTGTCGTTGAAAAAGGGGGGTACAACTTTTTATCCACTGATCTTGCTGATTTTGGAAAAGAAGAGATGCCGATGTTACTTGTCTGGGCAATTGGAGACAAGACTTGTAAAGAGGTTGATAAGGGAGCCGATGATTTCTTATGCAAAGGAGATCATCAAGGATGCGTTGAAGATTATGATGGCCCGGGGTATCGTTGTCATTGCAAGGAGGGTTATGCTGGCAACCCATATATTAAAGATAACTGCGCAAGTAAGTATAAGTGTAAATTCCACACATATAGCTTCCTTTATATATATATATATATATATATATATTTGAAAAGTATCTGTGTGTGTATGTAACTTGTGACCAGCTACTATTGCATGAAAGAAACTTTAGTCAGGTTATTTGTATGTAAGTAACCTGTTAAAACTGAGTGAATTGTGTAAACAAGCTAATGTGGAGGTCTCTCATTGGGTCAGGTATCAGATGTCTGGTGGTGCCACGTTGATTTCTTACACAATTCATTCAGTTTTAGCAGGTTACTTACATACAATGAACCCGACTATAATTTCTTTCATACAATAGTAGCTGGTCACAAGTTACATACACACACAGATACTTTTCCCATATATATATATATATATTGCCCGCATAATGCAACAAAATTAAATATTAAAGTATAAAAGGTAAAACAATCCTTTTCTCATAATGAAAAATCATTGTGTGTCATGAAAATCATAGTGCATTATAGGTGTGATGAATCGCCATTCGTTAGTTTTATCACGATCCAATGGGCCAAGTATATATATATATATACATATCTATGTATGTATGTGTGTGTGCGTGCGGGCGTGCACTTCTTTCACTCTGTTTCGGTCCATTCTGCACAAGACTTTGTCAATAACAACACCATTTGCTATTCAACAGATATTGATGAGTGTAAAGTCGGAACTCATAATTGCACAGAGAAACAGAAATGCGTTGATAAGGAAGGAGACTTTGCTTGCATTGGAAATGAATTACCCATTGTACAGATTTCCATAGGTAAGCAAATTCATTGATGGTTAAGTTATATGTTGGGTGCGATACTATAAAAAGTCAAATTATTATTGTGTTATACTCCGTACTCAAGTCAATGCTTCTTTGCAGGTACCTCAGTTGCTGGCTTATTTCTGCTTTTACTCTTTACCTGGATATACTTGGGACTCAAAAGGCGTAAGAATTTGATTCTTAGAGAAAAATTCTTTAAGCAAAATGGTGGAATAATGTTGCAGCAAAGAATTTCCGGGGATGGGGGTTCTCAAATTCAAGCTAAACTCTTCACGGTAGAGGAGCTTGAGAAGGCAACCAACAACTATGATCAGAGCAAAATTATTGGAAAGGGTGGCTTTGGCACAGTATATAAAGGAGTTCTACCCGATGACATTATAGTCGCCATAAAGAAGTCCAAGATAGTAGATCAAACACAAACCCAAGTCGATCAATTTATTAATGAAGTTATTATCCTTTCCCGGATCAATCACAGGAATGTGGTGAAGCTGATTGGTTGCTGCCTGGAAACAGAAGTTCCTTCATTAGTTTACGAATTTATTCCAAATGGCACCCTCTTTGATCACCTCCACGGCGTATCCAAGTACAAGGCTATTAATTGGGACATCCGGCTGAGAATTGCAATAGAGACAGCTGGAGCACTTTCATATTTACACTCTGCTGCGTCTGTCCCAATCATTCACCGAGATGTCAAGCCAATGAATATACTTATCGATAGTAGCTATGTAGAAAAAGTAGCTGATTTTGGAGCGTCAAGGCTAATTCCTATGGATCAGAAGGAATTAGCGACAATGGTACAAGGAACACTAGGTTACTTAGATCCGGAGTACTTTCACACAAGTCAACTCACTGAAAAGAGTGATGTTTATAGTTTCGGGGTAGTACTGGTGGAACTCTTAACCGGAAAAAAGATTATTGACTTTGATAGACCAGAGAAAGAAAGGAATTTAATCAAACATTTTATCGCTTTTTTAGAAAAAGAGACTCTATTAGAGGTTCTTGATGAACACTTACAACTAAAGGAAGTTCCTCACGATATCATCCTAGTTTCAAGGCTTGCACAAAGATGCCTACACCTTAAAGGAGACGAAAGGCCTACCATGAAGGAAGTGGCGTTAGAGCTGGAAGGAATATCGGCATCAATGATTGACAAGCATCCATGGGTGAAAAACACTTCAAATGAAGAAGCCACTGAATATTTGCCTAATGAACCAAGTGAATCTTGTGAAGTCACTGACGACTCCAACACAGGCCCAACAGATTTTTATAGCATTATCCGAAAGCCTAAGATAACACCAATTTAAGTAGGGATTTGCCTCTTTTGTTGTTGTTGTTGGAGTGACGAATGACCAGAGCCAACATATAATTATCAATCATTTGATGAAATTACTAGATTTTGCTTATGTAATTTGTTCAATCTGTCAAATTTGGTGATGTTTATTATATTGCTTAATTTAAATTTTAAAGAAGTGGCAGCTAGAATTAAGTTTCAAATCCTTTCTGATGAATAGCGGTGGTTTTTTCCACGTTTTGTGGTTAGGACATGTTAAAATCAAAACATAGTATTTGAAATCTTTGAAAAGCTATTATTATAAATTAAAAGGAAGAATAGCTTAATAGTAAAAAATTCAAAGTGTTATTAAGGAACGAAAAGTTTAAATTAAAAAACTGTAGCTGAAATGGATCGAATATCCTATTGAAGCATAATATACAAAGTTGTTAGAAAAAACAAAAAAATATAGTATATATTAAAACTGAGAAGTACTAAAAGTCTCATGGGGAAAAACGAGAGGTGTAACTGATGACTGTGCTACATAATACGTAGAATATATTGTATTATAGTAAATATTTAGTAATGATTTGTTATTAAAATAAGATACTTTAACCATTGAATCAGAATAAAATTGATGTATAAAAGTTCTCAGAGCATTATTGGTTCACGAGGTATATATTGATAACGAAAACTTCTATGCTGCACAATAATTTTTAGTGAAAAAATTTATTTATTTTATCTTAATATTTATTTTAGTTTAACCAAAATCTATATAACAAACTATTTATTAAACTTGAAGGGGTGAAAGTTTGAAAGTGAAACAAACATTTCCATCTAACATTGGGCCATTAAGTTAGAAAGCAAGTTGGGCTTATATGTATTAAAGATTTGAAGGACTTTTAGCAAAATTGGGCCCTATAGGTTGGGTGGCCTTGTGCATGGGCATCCTCTTGACCTCTTCTCCGGCCATTTGTGGATTCAGCTTTCCATTAGAGACACTTCTTTATTAAAGATTATGTGATTATAATACGTGGATTGATCAGAGAATGCAAATCTCAAGCATAGGGTCGCGTCCTACGTGCTCATGGATAAGTAACCCTTCAAATCATTATGAGATTATAATACCATATGGCTTCCAAGGGATTTCGAAGGGCTAATCGGAGATTAGTTACAAAGAGGCTATGTACTATCTTGTATGATGTACTAAGTAGTTTACTGGTAGTGATTTGTATATGAAGTTTTAGGTATTTAGAGGCGGAGTCAGATGTTCATATTAAGGAGGGCACAGTGACAAGAAACATACTATTTCTCCATGATTCCAACACAACAAAAAGTCAGTTTCGATCGAGGAATTAAAAGATTTATTTATGGTATCTAAAAATAGAATTGTTATATAAATTTAAAAAGAGACATACTATTCCTCATCCCATGCAAAGGTTGGTAGGCTTTTTTTACCATTTAGGTAGAAACTGGAAGCAGCCTCTCTACTTAGTAGAGGTAAGGTCTGTCTACATCTTAACCTCCCCCATACACCGTTGAGGTATTGGGGCTCAAAACCCGCGAAAGGCGGCACTGAGCAGTTACTTACTTACTATATAAATTTAAAAAGACACGTGTCACTTTAATAAAATGTGTCATGTCAATAAAAGGATGTCACAATTATGTTTTAGTATATTGATAGACTATGGTTTAGCCCCTTTCGATGGACGGATAGTCTCAATATATATACATATATATATCAAAGGTAAATATCAAAATGATAAAATGTGTTAGATGATGATTAACTTGTGTTGGGTTCAAATCTTCAACATGAACCAATGTTGTCTTTTTCGTCAAGCAAAAAATAACAAAATATATATCATATTCTAAATTTAAAAAATAAAGATGTAATAATGAGCAAAATAAATTTAAAAGAATAACATATTTTGTAGAAGTAGAAGCCATGATTAACCTACAATTGACAATAAAATAAATTAAAATAGTTGAAAAATAACAATAACATAACAAATTAATATCAAATAATGAACAAACATGAACAAAATACTAAAAATTAAAGTGATATAAAACAAAACGTATGTTTTTTTGTTGAGAAGTTATATGACTGTGATTTTTTTTAACACACAAAGGAGAAGAATGATGGATATGTTTAATAAAAATTTAGGTTTTATATATAATAACTTCTTGTGAGAATTTTAAAGATAGTATATATCTTTAAAAAAAATTAAAAAGATTTTTTTTATAGGAAAAATTTTATAATATAGTTTTAATAATTATCTATTTAAATAGAAAAAAAATTCTAGAAAAAAAGACAGCAAGAGTAACTAAGAGAAAATTTTAGGCCTAAAAGAGGTCTTACAGTGTCAAGTGTATAGTCAACTTTTTCTTTTAGTTATAACAGAGATTATTCAGAATTACATTTTTAATTTTTATTAAGTCCGTGTGTATTAATTTAAGGGATAGCCAAGTTGCAACTTTGCGAACCAAGTCTTCCTGCTATGAGCAGCAAGGATATCTCATGATAGATTTGGTGGGATAGCCAAGTTGCAGCTTTGCGAATCAAGTCTTTTGCTATGAGCAGCAAGGATATCTCATGATAGATTTGGTGGGAAAAAAAATTTGAACAAAATAACCTTTATTATTATCATAGGGGTTTTTTTTTTTTTCAAAAGATTAATATCTTTTTACCTATTTAATTATATACTTTTTTATATACTCACGTTAACTTTTAAGTTTGATTTTATAAAATACATTTTAATAATTTCAACTAACGCTCTTAATTTAATATCACACATTAGTGGTAAGGACAATTAGGAAAGTTTTTGATATATTTAAAAAATACTACTATTTTACGTTAAAATTGACTAGTTCTAAAAACTTCTTAATAACAGTATTGATGATATGGGATGTAAGAGCACTGCCATTGGGAGTGTATTAGAATACAATAGACTTAAACACTATTGATGATATGGGATGTAAGATGGTGATAATATAAATAGGTTACAAAATGATACAATACTTTAATTTAATAATTAAATGAGATGATTAAAAAAATCGATAAAATAACTAAATAGGAAAAATAATTATGGGATATGTGATAGGTATAAATTTTGGATTAGGTGATATTTGTATTATTATTTATACATACACAAATATATATATATATATATATATTTGCTCGCGCATGACTAATTATATATGTTGAAGTGGTGTTTCTTTTTTTTTCCCGCATTATCTAACATTTATTATAAGGATTTTGATAAAGGATTTTTCGCATATACTAGAAATAGTCTTTTAAAGTGAAATGGTTGTAGTTTTAATTGAAACGAGTTTCTATTTTTAAGGTATATCTTGAGACTATAATCTAGACTGGTTAGCGATGGTATGGGAGAGGAGCTACCATACATTTAACCAAACAGATCTAAAACCACTATGTCCCTAGACAAAGGGATTCTCCAAGATTAGCATGCATTGCAAATTACAATAACGTGTGCACCCGTGATTGTAATTTACTTTACATGGTCACCCTAGTTCTTCCCATTCTCGAATATGTATACTTTCCTGTGTGGAGTGTTATCTACGCTAAGAACACCAGGTCATTAAGTCACTACATGTTTATAATGTGTCACTATAGAAAGCAGAAGAGAAGGTTTCTAAGTTGTACTCAAGAGGACGATGGAGACTTATACATGTTCCACTTCTAGTTTCCTAATGTCGTGTTATGTGATGTGTTTACCTTCAATATCCAACATCACTATTTATAACCAGAAGTTTAAACAACTAAGGTGATTATATGTCTAAAATATTAGGAATTCTCAAAACTACCACAACCCCCATAGAAGTATTGCCAAAAAGGCTAAATCTAATAATGCAGGATTTACTAGTGATCATAGGTTCATAGTGAACGTATTAGTATTATATGAGTAACATAAACATATACAAGCACCTAGTTCACATAACAAAACACATATTGGTCACAAATAAGTGAAACAACTCATGAATGATTAGACATATATATAATGCACACATAGTCCCTATTATGCATGCTATATGTGGGAACTTAGGTTATAGTCTAGGTCAAACCACCTAATTCTCTATAACCAAGGCTCTGATACCATTCTGTCACACCCCACCATAGGCGGAATCGTAGGATATGACGAAAATATATAGCAATAGCACATGGAATTTGTAATAGAGTTATACTAAATGAAATCCAAATAAATGTAACTCCCACAAGCGGGATAAGTCTAGGCAACACGCCTCAAATAGCAAAAGAGGTAACAAATAGCAAATAGAGTTCAATGATTAAATGCAACTAGGAGTCCATGAAGGATCTCTTTATTAGTCTTCCTAAAGTCCTTATACTCAATCTCCTTAAGCATTGTTATTACCTGAAAATGAATGTTCGAAAATGTCAACATAATGTTGGTGAGTTCGTAGGTTTATAGGAATACAAATGAATTTGTTGTGCATGATAAATGAGGTTTGGACAATAGTGTAAATATAAACATGTAGTAGCATACTAAATACTGATCAATGCCATCATAGTTATCCAACAACACAATCCTCATCACTCCTGCCAACAACTCAATCACACATTAAATACCAACAACTACCAGCTGGAATATAAAGTTGGTCATTAGTTATCCAATAGTCTTCAATAGATATCAACAGACATCTATTGCATCATAGAAATCAATACAAGCAAGCTAACATACACATTTCATAAGTACACATATATGTCCAATAAACAAACTAGTTTGGCACAACTCGTAAAGAAATAGAAAATATTTTGAGTATCATTTTCCCCCAAAGAAATAATATAAAAAGGGGCCACGAAACTCACCTCAACAAGCAAGTAGTTATGCAAAGTCCAACAAGGTCGCTAGAATCTATACAACATATATATGAACAAGTTACAATTATGGACATGGTCAAGAACCATCCATTGTAACCCGTATTTGATGATATATACATATATGGCTACTTTCAAAATATTCCCAACTGATTTGTCATATATTGTTAAGTTACAAGTCACATAACTTAATATAGAGTATTTGTTTTAATGATTTATGATTTAGTTCTACAAGCTCTTATTCGCTGAAATTTTTGGTAATTTTATCTATTTTTTATTAAGATGAGACAAACAATTAAAATTTTAAAATCTTAACTACTGTAACCTTAGAGTGTTATAAACTTACATGAAATTTTACTTAATTTATTTCGCACGTTAACTATTTTTAAAAATTCCATAATCACAGACTAGTCAGAATATTCACTGTTTGCGCGCAGAAAAGTTTCATTCATTATTATAAATTTTGCCATAATATATATATTCATCAACATAGGTTACTTATAAATAAAGATTAATAAATAAAAAGATATGCTTATATATATATATATATATATTATGAAAAGAGAAGACAAGTGATTTACCCCAAAGGTTGATGATTTCCTTCTTAGATACCTTGAAAAAGAATATAATATAATCTTTAAGAATTTTATTATTAATTGTAATTTAAATCAAGATTCATAAGAATTAAAATTAAACTTACCAAAAAAAATTATATCTTTGATCTTGAGAGTTTCCCTCTTTTTTTCTCTCTGGGTGGACGCAAGAAAAGAGAAGAAGGGGAAAAATAGTTTTATTTTTTTTGTTTAGGTATTTACTTATATTTATTATAAAGATAAGTGTTTTAGAGTTTGAATGTAATTAGGATATATTAATATATAATTTAACAAGAGTTCTAATAGAAATACAACTTCTCTTTTTTTTCTTTTTTTTTTCTATTGGTCGTCCCCCTCTCCCCCTAATGTTATACTCTACCATTTTTGATGTATAATTTTATTATGATTTCTATTTTACTACTTGTATTGATTATAAAAATTACTTTGATAATTGTTGATTTTATTCATCAAAATTCTACACTTGTTATACTATATAGGCACATTGACTAGTCAAGAAATTTGGAATTTAATTTAGAGGCTATAATAAAGTACCGGTTTTAGTAACGGATGTCATATATATATATATAGCTAGTAGAGCTAAGAGAAAAAAAAAAGTTTTATTCTTAAACCTTTCAAAATAAACTCAAAATCAAATCTTCACCATAGAAAATAAAAAACTAATAATGGCAAGTTACTAATTGCACAAAATTTTTTCTTTCAAACATAAATGATGCGTTTCATTCCATCCTTGAATTGGAAAAAGAAATAATTAAATAAGATTGTCATGGAAACTAATGAAAATCATGGATATGAAGTATAAGAAGACATGGTCATCTTCCGTTTTTCGACTAAGTAAACTGCAAAGCGAAAATTATATGTAAAATCTCTAAGTTCTGATTCGTTGATTTACCTTTGAAAAGAAAGAATATCTATATGTAACATTGTAACCAACTCCACTTAGATGGTTTGGCCAGTGGTATTTTCTAAATTCACTATGTGGGTCCTGAACGTGAGTTTTCCAAGCTCTCGGGTTAAATCTTGGGGGTTTCTCATCTCAAGATATTTTCCATGAGAAGAGGGTTGGAGGTCCAACAAATCACCGGTTAAAATTGTCTGCAGCACGTCTGAATCGAAACCAACTTTACAAATATATATATATATATTTGTTCTTTAATTTTCCATTAGTGTTCATGTGTAATTTTAAAAATTATAAAAGGATCGCAGCTAATATAATTGAAAGGGATAATGACCGGTGGATGTAGTGAACTATGACAAAATGTCTATGTTATGTATTGATCTAATCGGGGGTCTATGTGATGTAACAAACTTACCAAAACTGTCTAAGTGATGCATGTTACCGGGTAATCTACAGGTAACCGGTTACCATCCAGTTTTTAAACTTGGGATAATGACCTGTGAATGTAATGAACTATGACAAAATGTCTATGTTATGTATTGATCTAATCGGGGGTCTATGTGATGTAATGAACTTACCAAAACTGTCTAAGTGATGCATGTTATTTATTGTTTCCAACTCCTCCCGAGTATTTGAGAACTGGTATTTTCTTGTTTCTATTTAGTTATTTATTAATATCCCGAAAATAGAAATGATGAATTCTGAGGTCAAGGGGATTTGATCTTTTCAGCTTTAGGCTTGTAATGCGTTCTTCTAAGTTTGTTGTTTTGTTGCTTTAACTAAAATCTAGCAATTAGTTATTCTTTCTCATTTCAATTCTAAGTTATGCTTCAAGAAGCCATGTAAGAATACGTCCCTAGTCTCTCATTGTTTGTTTGTGTGAGTTGTATATATGTACCCTTAGATTTGTGTGTGTCAATGTGTATATGTTTGAGAATATATGTAATGATTGGTTTCAGGTTCTTGACCTTATAAGGGATCGTAATCTTCAAATACGATTTTAATTTTTGAGATCTTTGATTTTTTGGTATATGATTGTGTTAAGGTTGATTGGAAAAATGGGAGGGTAGGTGGCGGCCAGAAGATATGAAGGTGTTTACAATTTTTATATAATTACAGAACTCATATACATATATGTTTCCGTAAATTAATCTATACTCCCTTAATAAGCAAACTACCCCACCCCTCTTTTAACACCTCTACCTTTAAAATGTTTTTTATGTCCTCCTAATTTACACTACCCTGTTTTTTCTCCATCACGCTCATGACACGCACATACGTTCATCCGATTTCCGATTTTCTCTCCCTCCCCCTTCTCTGATTTTCTCCCCCCATAAATACCATCTACCACCGCCCCAAATACCACCATCCACCACCACCCCAAAAACCACCATCCACCAGCGCCCCAAATACCACCATCCACCGCCGCAATCCACCTTCTATGTACGCTATCCCCCCATAAACACCATCCACCACCGCCTCAAAAACCACCATCCACCACCGCCGGCTTATTTTTATTTCTTTTTCATCGCCACCGCCCCACAAACCACCATCAAACCACCGGCGTTTTTTTTTTATTCCCCGCTGCATCGCGCGGGTACAACGCTAGTTTATTTATATATGTTAAATTAATTAATTAATTATTAAGATTAAAAAATAAAGGGAAAAAAATTGATGACCACCTTTAGCCTGTAACATGCATCCCTTAGACAGTTTTGGTAAGTTCGTTACATAACATAGACCCCTGATTAGATCAATACATAACATAGATATTTTGTCATAGTTCACTACATCCACAGGTCATTATCCCTAATTGAAAAGAAGTTTTTAGAGTTGGAATAATAAGTCGTTTTAATAAATAAAAAATTGAGCAACAAAAAATGTTAACCAATGTGTGTACATTTTGTTTTGCTTTTTCTTATTTAACGATAATAAAGTATGTTATATATATAAAAAACCACTAGCAGAATATTGGAAGTCACAGAACCAAATCTAGAAATACAACAAATGTTAATCAACGTGTTTATGTCTTTCTAAAAGATAATGTAGCAAAAAGCGTTAATCATGTGTTTAATCTAACTTATTGTAAAAAAATTCATTAAGTCTATAACTTTTATCAAATAAAAAAACTCTTTTGAGGAAACCCATCTTTTGAAATAGTTTTTCAACATTGACTTTTTTTTAATGAAAATTCCAAAAATACGGCTTAGCGGGTCGAAGGGTTGAGTTTCCGGTTGACAGGTCAAAATGAACTCGCGGGTTGATTTTAGGTTGAACATATCATTTGTGTTGTGGGTTGGTGGGTTGATATTAGGCTAGATGAGTTGTGGGTTGTAAGTTTTGATAATACATTAACACATTACAATATGTCTACAATATATACTTGCACATAATTATAAAAATACCATATTTTCAAAGATCCAGACTTTTACGATTCGAGTCACGAGTCGAAAAATCAGATTTCGAGTCGAGTCGAGATTTACGAGTCGACAACTATGTTGTTAAGGTTTTTGACCTTGTGGAAATCCAACAAGGTTCGAATCTCACTTATTACATATGTAGGAATGGATTAGGGGAGATTTTCGAGAGTCTTGGCTTCATTCCAGGCATGCATGGTTCGAGCTTCGTCAACTGCCCAATTGAATGTGATTGTGATGTCTCGACCGCTAACTACTAACTCGCTGTTAAAAATAAAACAATAATATATAAAAAAAAATAAGATACATAAAATACCTGGACCTCACATATAAAAAGTACATCTTTAATTTTATAATAAGAGTATTATTTTTTCAGACCTAGTTAAGTTATTGTTATTACGTATTTAATCCTTTGTTTGAGATTTAAAGTGATAACTGGTTTATAATAAAATAGAGAAAAGTATTCGTTATATTCAGGGATGGTCCAATAAACAATAAGGGTGGTGATCACCTACCCTCAACTCACGATTCTTAGTAACTTCATTTTTTAAGTCCATTAGAAACATACAGTTATATATGTAGAGGATGAGAAAAAAACAATATAATAGCAAGAAATAAAATCAAAGAAGAAAGTATAATAGCAAGAAATAAAATCAAAGAAGAAAGAAAAAACTTTGGTAAATGGAACGGTGATTGCGGCTAAAATAAAAAATAAATAAATTGCAGGGTTTTATTTAGAAGAAGAAAATAAACACACTTTTTATATTTGTCCATTTAAGTATTTTTTTAAAAAATTTTCAATTTAAACCCTAATTTTGAAGTTATTATTTACTAGGTTAGTTACCGTGCGATGCACGATTTGGTTATTTGTCAACGACATTTGTTGTTTGGCTTGTAACATGACATTCATTATAGAAATCTAAACCTTGAAGATGTTTACTTGCTCTATAGTCCTATAGATAACATGAAACATTAAAATATCATTTAAGAAGTCTTAGCTGGTTATACTAAACCCAAGATTTAACAATCAAATATTAAATAAACAATAACCACCTTTCTCATTGATTACGACAATAATTATATTTAGGATAAACTAATTGCAAAAGTCAGCGCTTAGTCCGTGTGGCAATGGCATTTGCCATAAATCCGTTTGGCATTGGTTTTCATGGATATTTCAACTCTAATAGTTCTCACATGCATGAACCTTTCATATATATATATATATATATATATATGAGGCTTATTTTAAGAACCTTTTATTTAAAACCATATGATAGGTTTTAATATGTTAGTCTATCGAGTTTGACTACAAAACATATGCGTCGTCACAAATGAACACCGGAAATATGTGAACAAAACTTGAACACGTCACGAATGAGCACCTGAATATATATATATATATAATATAAATGATCACCAATCAACAAACTAAGATAGATTCACTCTTTAATGCAAATTCTTCACATATTAAAGTATGCGAACCTATGCATATTTGTATAACTTGTCACATTTGAACACCCTTTTGTCACATTTGAACACCCTTTTATATGTGGAAAAAATCGGGTGTAGCTTTAAGACATAGTGCACACATATTCATAAATGAACACTGTTCATATGCGAACACAATCACGTATGCCAAATGTGTGAACAAAAACGAATTTACATGTTCGCAAATGAACACCGGGGCATATGCGAACATATATACACAATCAACACGACAAATGTGCGAACAAAAATGAGCTTACATGCTCACAAATGAACACCAGTTCATAGGGATGAGATTATGGCCCGAAAACCGCGACCCGCCCGCGAACCGCCCGCGACCCGACCGCGCCCGACCCGCCTGGCACCCAAACGGGCCAGTTCACGGTTCAAAGTTTAAGTAGTTCTCGGTTTTTGGTTCGGGCCGGGTCAAAACTGTGGGTTCCCGGTTTGACCTGCCAAAACCGTTGAATTCTAAATATGGGGTTTATTGGATTATTAGGCTAAATATATAGTTGGGCTAGGCTGGAAAAATAAATGTATGTATTGGGCTTTGCATTTAGACTAATGCCACCAGAGTCTGCACAAACATCACGTTTGTTTACTGATACAAACATATACACGCAACATTTGTATATTTTTTTTACTTTTTTTTTTTACGGTATACACTTACCTACTAAACATTGGGATTGTTAAAAAACCTCTTCCTCTTTTTTCACAATTCACACAACTCAAAATCATACTTGTTGAAGATTGATGCTTGTTTTTTTATCATATTTTTCTATTTTAAATCTACAAGAATGTCTCAATCATCATCCTCCATGGTAAGTATTATCTTGTCTTTTTTCCCCCCCTTCCGTGATCGTTTTTTAGAAAGAAAAAAAAATTAAAACCAAAAATAATATAAACTATAGATTAGGTCTTGTTTCATGATTATTTATGGATAAATGGCAAAGCTTGATAACCATTTTCTCATGACGAGCTGGATCATTTTCACAAGATTTTGAGGAGATCGCGCATCAGCTCTGAGATATGATATAATGATCTAGTTTCATGCCTATTTGTAGATGTATTACTATCTATAAAGATTTAAAGATCCGAAAATTAGATTTATTTTTGTAGTAAATTGTTCATGCTTATTTGTTAATATTTAAGTCAGTAGCTATCGCATCCCATGCATATATATATATATATATTTCGAACACAGTAACATATCACAGTAGCATACTTACCTTTTTTGATTTTGTGTTTGTGTTTAGGATGGTGATGAACACATAGATGAGGTAAACTTATCATCAGGGGAGGAAGTACTTCCAACCAAGAATCCATCAACCGCCAAAAAACAGAAGTTAAAAAGGAAAAGGGGTGCGAACGTGAGTCGACCAGTGAGAATCTATGTTTCAAAAAGTAACTCGCAAAGAAAGCGTAAATTGATAGCAAAATGTTGGGATCACTTTGAACCGTATACCGATGTTGAGGACGGTGTATTTAAAGGTCGGTGCATATATTGTCAAACATCCTACTGTGCCGAAGGGTCTACAAATGGTACGTCCAATTTAAACCGTCATATGAATAAGTGTAATTTAAACCCGAATAATGTTATTTCAAGCAATCAGAGTAACATTTGTTTTTCTAAAACAGGGAATGGGGAAGGTTCTAGTGTTCAAAAATGGGAGTATAACAAAGATAGAATTTGGAAGGCGGTCCTAAATTTGTTTGTGTTAGCCGAATTACCCTTTTCTTTAATTAGACACCCGACTATGATAGAACTAGTTGCGTCATTGTCCCCCGTTTACAAGTTGCCTTCTCGTTGGACCGCTTCAAAAGGAGTGACCAAATATTTTCTTGAAGAAAAAAAGAAATTGTTTGACTTTTTAGGCAAGACTAACCAAGGTGTGCACTTGACAACCGACACTTGGACTTCGTCCAATCAAAGAAAGCATTACATGGCCTTGACCGCACACTTTATTGATGATGATTGGGTGTTACATAAGAAAATCATTAACTTTAGGGTCGTTCATAGTCATAAAGGTGATGAAATGGGGCGGGAGATCTTAGAATGGAATCTAAAAAATGTGATGACCGTAAGTGTTGATAATGCCACCACTAATGATAGGGCCATTAAGTACTTGCAAGATAGGTTGCCAGAAATGTATAATAATGGGAAACACTTTCAAGTTAGGTGTATGGCACATATACTTAATTTGATGGTGAAAGATGGATTGATTCTTCATCATAAAGCTATTGATGGTGTCCATTCGGCCGTTAGATATATCAAGAATTCCACACAAAGAATCGATAGTTTTAAGGAATGTATCATTCAAGCAAAATGTGAGTCTAAGAGGTTCTTATGTGTAGATTGCCCAACTAGATGGAACTCGACTTTAGATATGTTGAAAACGGCATGGGAGTTGAGAGATGCATTTCCTATATATGAGCGTAAAAATTCGAGTTTTGAAAGTGACTAGGAATATGTGGTTAAGGGTTCGGATTGGGTGGTCATTGAAACATTTGTTAACTTTTTTGAGAAGTTCAAAGAATCAACGGAATTGGTCTCGGGGACATCATATCCGGTTGCCCACCGTTTTTTTATGGAAGTTATTGATGTTGATTCTCATCTTCGGGAATGGGAAAACGATGTGAAGTTTTGTGTCATGGTCGGTAAAATGAGGGATAAGTTTAAGAGGTATTGGGGAGATTTCATGAATCTCAACATGTATACTTACTTTTCATTGATTTTAGATCCTTGTATGAAGATGCAAAGCGTTAGAAATGGGATTGAAATTTTGATGTCTTATGGTCGGAAACCGGAAATTTTGGATGATGAGTTTGATACTATGGTTAATGATGAGAAAGGTGTAATTCAAAAGGCATTTGAGGACTTGTTTGCTCAATACAAAGTAAGAGAAGGTGAAAGTTCAAGAATTCAATCAAAGAAACCGGTAAATGAAGTTGCACCAAGTCAAAACAAAGTTGTGAATGCTTTCTTGTTTGGAAGAGAAGGTGGGTCATATAAAGTTGCAACCGAGTTAGAGAAGTATCTAAACGAGCCACGTGAAGAACTTCATTCCGGGTTTGATATACTTCTTTGGTGGAAACTAAATGGTCCAAGATTTCCCATTTTGGCAAAGATGGCGAAAGGTAACTCTATTTAATTTTTAGTATGATAATTGTATACTTTGTTGGTTTTTAATTTGTATGTACATTGTAGATATATTAGCACTCCAAGTGTCTACCATGGCCTCCGAATCCGCATTTAGTACAAGTGGCCGTATCTTGGATCCATATAGGACTAGGTTGTCCCCTTCTTTAGTACAAGCTTTGATATGCACCCAAAATTGGGTTAAAAACAAGGTCGTGGTTAACTTTGATGATGAAATAGACGACTTGCAAAAGGATGAAGATGTAATTAGAGGTAATATTGTTCATAGTCATAAATCTGAATTTACATATATGTTTGTTTTATTTATTTGTTGGTATGTTTATACTTTGTAGAAATGGAAGAAGAAGTTAGGAGGTTGACGATATCACCGTAACCATCTCATTGAAGATCATGGCAATATTTTTGTTGCACTACATTGTTGCACTATATTTTGATAATGCAATGTAGTTTACTAATGTAGTGCATGTAATATGTATGTATTTTGCCTTTCTAAACTCCTGGTTTTGAACTATTTTTTGTGCTTCCTGTAAATGGAAGCTATTGTCTTTTGGACTTTTGGTTGTGCATTCCATTAGCATGGAAAATATGGAACCTACTGTAATATAGTAGTATGGTTTTTTTGTGCCAATTGTTATATAGTAGTATTGTAGTACTATGGAAAGTATGGAACATCAGGTGACAATTTACTCTTTGTATCAATTTACTCTTGAACCTACTGTGCCAATTTTTTCGGTTAGATATAAGTCCACAGGTGATGATTTACAAGTCTTGAGCATGGCCCATCAGGTTTTCCTTAACAAGTCTTGAGCATGGCCCATTAGGTTTTCTTTTTGGCCCATCAGGTTTTCTTTTTGGCCCAGTTTTTCTGCAATTTCGGGTCTAATGCAAAACCTGTAACCGACCCGCTAAAAACCGTATCCGACCCGACCCACCCGCGGCGTTGACGGGCCGGTTTTCGGTTCCAACTTTTGTGCATTTTCGGTTCGCGGGTCCAGGCGGTTCGGGCCGGTTCCTGACCCGTGCTCAACCCTACCAGTTCACAATTTGAACAAAAACAACTCTAGCTCATTCGTTTGTGCACGTATGACAAATATCAACCGATATTTACCATAAAAAAGTATATTACACACATGTCAACAGACCATCAAATGGACTTACGAGAATACTATAAACTTAAAGCCATTCACATCCAAAAAAAAGTTGCAATAAAGAACAAAATACTAAAGCAACGTTTGGTTCGCAGAATGTTTTTGATGGAATTAGAATTCATGTAAGGAATTGGAATTTTAAGGAATTAGAATTGGTATTTATCTAACTTTATAATCATGTTTGGTTCATAAGTGTATCAATAGAATTGGATTACTCTCCAATAATTAAAACCACATAATAATATAATCTATATATTATTAATATTAACATTATCTTTATTTTATTTTTATCAAATGTACATATACAAGTAATAATTTGATAGCTTATAATAATATAGTATAACAATATCATAAAAAAAAAAAAATACGGCACCAAAAATATAAATCTGATAAAATACTAGTTATATAAATACTAATTATATAAAATCATGTGATTCAACTACCAAGTAGCAATTAATCGAACCAACCCCCCAGGCCCCCACCCCTTCGGTTCCCAGAAAATGAAAGAGAAACACTATTTATATTAAATCTGTGATTGAAGCTCCACACAAAGGATTTGACGGTTGTTGTCGATTTGCTTAAATTCATTTAAATCAAAAGGAAAAGTAACTTGATATGAGATAATGTTTTTGTAAATAGGAGAAAAAAGAATTTGATGTTCATATTTTATATAGTCCTGTGGAGAAGATGATATGGAGAAGAAAAGAAGAGAAGATGTATATGGAGAAGATGATAAGAAGAAATAAAAAAAGGAGATTGTATAGAGTTTAATTTTGAAAGAAGGTTTTTTTGGTCAAAAGTTAGATTCCTTAACATATTGATAGAAAATTTTAGATTCCAATTCCATATTTCCTTCCAACCAAACATGAGAAAACATGGAATTTAAATTCCAATTCCTTAAAATGCCACCAACCAAACAACCCCTAAAGGTTTACTCCCATTTCTCTTACTCTATCTATGAAGGCTATGAAGGAAACTTTATAGAATGTTTTTTGATTGCACAAGCTTTTCATTTTTGAAAACAACAGTACGGGGTTTTTCAAGTCAAATAAATGAAAATGGTACCCATTAAAGACATCTATGTAGTAATCATAAGAAACGCCCGAGTTGATGTTCTCATATCTTAGAGATTCATGATTGACAAAGCGATGTGTTTTTTTGATCTAGTATTTAAGATCCCTTTTTAAGGTTGTATTACGAGTTTTTAGGAATTTTTTTCCAAATAGTGTAGTGGGAAAACTTATTTACCAAATTAATATAGTTTCAATAATATTTACCATTTTAGTATAAAACATAATTAAATATTATATTTATATCTATTAAATATAATAAATAAAGATATGTTGATTACACCTGTTGTTTGATTGCATTCACGTTCATTTTTTCTTTCAATAAAGATTGGGTATAAAAAATACAACCATACACATTGATTAATTAGGCAAACACAAAATCGATACTATGAGTTTTCTGAAGATGAAACAACACTACAAAGACAAAAATATTGGCATTTACGATGACACGTAAATACAAATCGATCAAGTATGTCCTAAACACTAAAAATTTAAGCTCTATAATATCGATCTAATTTGATATTATTATACGCCAATTAGTTTAATAATCTGAGATAAATAAGATAATAGCTAAAGCTAAAAGCAATTACTTGGTAGTTAATCAGAGATGTTATTCTCAATGGGATGACATCTTCTCTAGAAATGTCTCTTCCATTGATTCGACGATCCGAATTTGATTTATCATTTATTCTATTGTTTCAACAGAAATACCATTATATTTTACTATTTCTTTGTTAGTGATTTTTTGTATATTTATCAACATTTTTTTTATAAAGTTAGTTTCGATTCAGACGTGCTGAACACAATTTTAATCAACAAATTGTTGGACTTCCAACCCCTTCCCCATGAAAAATACCTTGAGATGGGAAACCCAAAATTCGAACCCGAGACATTGGAGAAAACTCACCTTCGAGACCCACATAATAGATTTAGAAAATACCCCTGACCAACCCACCTAATTTAATGTTTAATTAAGTTGTATACTAACATATCTTTATTTATTATATTTAATAAATTTAAATATAATATTTAATTATGTTTTATACTAAAATAATAAATATTATTGAAACTACACTAGTTTGATAAATAAATTTTCCTACTACATTAAAAACTCAAGTTTTTAGTGGGTTGTATATTAGTTGGGAGCAAGTTTCAATGGATATTAACAAGATCCTAGTTGATATGGTATTATTAATTGTACAAAAAATTATTTGTCAAATGTCACACATACCCCTCTATCCCTTTTCACCGTTCCCCCCATTTATTAGGCTATTTAAATTACATAATTTTCATTAATTATTTTATACTTTTGATTAATCAAATTCAATGGATCTAAATGGTTCTCGTAGTTCTTACAAAATAAAAGGTTCTTAAAATAAGGCTTCAATATATATATATATATATATACAGGAAAAGGTTCAAATGAGAACTATTTGAATTGGAAGAACAATAAGAACCTTTTAATTATAACTTGGTGTTCATATGTGAATAGTCTATGTGAACAAATACATGCACATATGAACATGTCAAGTTATAACTAATATTACCTATGTTCATATATAAATGGTTCTCAAATGAACCTACGTGAACGAATATGTTCACATATACCTATCACATATGAACATCAAGTTATAATATAGTGGATCTCATGGTTCTTCCAATTTAAATAATTCTTAATTGAACCTTACCCTATATATATATATATATATATATATAAATCTTATAAAAAAGTAGTTAATCAAGTTTTTTAAAGTTCTCTTACAATCTAAAACTATATTGAAAAAATGGCACATAGGATTTTATCCTATGTGTCAACTCCATATTTTTTTCAAAAATAAAGTATATATTTAGAAAAAAAAAATGAACTTATATATATTATTAAATTAATAAATAAATAAATAAATTGTAGAAATCTAAGATCTTCTCATTAGATAAAATGATATATTCTCTTTAACTAAAAAATCACGTCTATACCTAATGATATTTATTATCTTTTTTATTCAACATTACATAAAGTTCTTTTCTTTTTTTTCTTATGATGATTATATGGAAGTTTTCAAAAGTATATGAATATACAAAAATAAAACAAATAAATAAAACAAATTAAGTGTAAAAAATAGATTTAATTAGTTAAAAGATAACATTGAAACTCATAAATCTTAACATTATATTAACTACACCTTGAATATATGTTCCAAATTTAAACTTTTTGTTTTAATAAACAATATCCTCTTTTAAGTATAAAAACTACCTTGGTATATACCTTCTTCTTTGCCAATAGCCGGTAAGTACAAATAAGATGGATTTTATGGTAAACGTAAAACTAATTAATACACTTTAACAAAAACCCTTAGGGTTTCGTTTAGCAAAACCAAAAAAAAAAAAATTGAGTCATATAAATTCAAGTAATTGTAAAATCACCCGGAGTCTGAGACCTACCCCACCATTAAACCAAATTCTACATCCTAATTTTTCTTTTTCTTTTTTTTTTGGAACGACACATTCTACCTTTTCTGGATTAGTCAATTATATTAAACAAAAATTAAAACTACCATGGTGTTGATAATCCATTTCTAAAAATCGCAACAACACCTTCAAATGAATATAACTGTTTTACTTTTTGGATATTAAGAAGAACATTCAACACACAAGGCATAGTCAAATTATCCTCTTTGAATTATATATCCAGCCAATTGTAATTTTTCATGTGACTTTTAACTTTTTTGGAGAGAAATATAGTGGAATTGTCACTCTACATTAAGGATCAAATTGTATGTTTTTGAGTTCTGTTGTAACAAGACGACTACATGATACATGTTCTAGATGTAGATCATTTAGTGGCAACAAAAGACAAATTACTAGAATTACTAGAAGAAAAACATATTACTAAATTCTTAATCATAATTTAAAGTATAGCTTAATAGCTTAAGTCCTTCTATCTCTGTAAGTTCATATTTTGTCAAGCTTTTGGTTGAATCTATTTCTATTCAACCATATGTTTATATGTTACTAAAATATTTATATAGTTCACATCACGTAATCCTAATGAAATATGTTCGCTATCGTTTCTTCATATATAAAGTGTATTATATAGATTTTTATACAGCTCGCGCATCGCGCGGGTCAAAAACCTAGTATCTATATAATTATTAAAACAGTAGGAAACTGAACGATTCTAGACCCTGTAAAAACTCAAACCTATTTTATAAATTTGCCACATAAGATTTATCTTACGTGGCATCTCCATATTTTTTTTACAATATTTATAATATCTATATAATTATTAAAAGAGTAGTAATCCAAGCCTTTTAAAAACATATTTAAAACAAAACCTATACTAAAAAGTTGCCACATAGGATTTTACTCTACATGGCATCACCACATTTTTTTATAATATCTATTCACTAAAAATTAAATAAAAAATATATTTATATACAAAATTAAGAAACCAAATCCATTATATTGAAGAAAAAAATCCCATATGAAAAATAAAAAACAAAAGCCGTATAAAATTAATAGAATAAATCTCAATATGAACAACCCGTATGAAATTTCACAAAGATAAATCTTACCTCCCTTAGGAAAATATTTTATGTAAACTAAAACGAAGAAACTTTGGTCAATTTTATATATAAATAGAATAAGAAAAGAATAATTAAAAATATCATTCCTATTTCTTTCCCTCTCGGATGAAACAAATAAATGAAAAGTATCAAATGGGTATGAGTTTTGGTAGTAATTTATACACTAGTTTTTCGACATTTAAAGCATATGCGTTTAAATTGTATATATATAACAATCTTCGATATTCTTTATCTAATTTTTTTATCTTGGGTTCTTTTAATTGCAGATGGAATCAATAATATATAAAATTTCATTGTAATGATTACTTGATCATATATTATGTTTTTTCATAATTATGATCAAATTAATTAATGTTGTTTATATTTATGTTTTTCTTAATTCAAATGTTATATTTGTTCATGGTACAAGATTATAACATTCATATCTATTGTAAATTTTGCTTGTGATGTAGGTTTTTGTAATTGTTACTAAATATCGATTTGTATTGTTTGACGATTTTTTTATTCATGCCCATCTTAATGCATTATAACTATAATGATAGGTAATTATTACATATTTTTTAGTATTTACATGCTGAGCATTATAGTCTTATTGATTATCATCAATGTCAATTCAGAAGATATCTAAATTTATTTGGCAAATACATTTAACAAAAATAGTATCAAATCATATATTATCAAAATCCTTTCATTATATGAATTTAAATATTTCTAACCAGATAAATGATATCACAATTCGATCCATTGAAGTTACGGGTTATGCATATTCATTTCTTTCACAAGTAGTAAATGTTTTAATAATTACATGGGTTGAGATTACAATTATACCTAACCGAATACGATGCGAAGAGCAAATACATAACCATAAGATACTGTCAACCTCGCTTGAACTAATTATCACTGTCCAGGTATAAAAGCAACACTATTAGATTTCTAAGTATGTTCAATTAAGTTCATAAATTTTTTGGTATATAAATGTTAATCATTATATATTATTATTGATTATCAATGTCTATACTAAAAGCTTTGAAAAATTAATTCAATATTCGCGCGCACATCGTGCGGGTAAAAGACCTAGTATATATATATCTATCTATATACATAATAAAACAATAGTTATCCTAGCTTTATAAGGCTATCCACCTCAATTTAAAACTATGTTTAGACTTCGCCACGTATGATTTTTATCCTACGTGGCATCTCCATGTTTATTTCTACAATATTTTTATCATATATAAATATCAATATATATATATATATAACACTCTTATAAAACAATAGTTAACCAAGCATTTTAAAGCCCTCTTGCAATCTAAAACTAATTTGAAAAATTGCCACATAAGATTTTATCCTATGTGTCAACTCCATATTTTTCTTTGAATAAACTATATATTTAGAAAACAAATGAATGTATATATGTTAAAATAAATAAATATATATATATATTGTAATAATCTAAGATCTTCTCATTAGATAAAATGATATATTCTCTTTAGTTTAAAAAATCACGTCTATACCTAGTGATATTTCATTATCTTTTTTATTCAACATTTATATGAGGTTTCTTTCGTTTTTGTATGGTGATTATATGAAGGTTTGCTCAGGCCGTTGGTTAGTTAAAACTCTCATCGCATTAATCATTAGTGGCAATATCTAAAGTTAATAAGTTTTTTTATCACCACTAAATTATATTCATCTTATATGAGTTTAGAGCTTTGTATGATATCATAACTTTCTGAAAGAGTTATGTTAATTCTTTCGTTCATATCACTATGAAAATTATGTACAAATTTTGGTTTAATTCTTTTATTTTTTTTTAATTTTATGATAATGGTTAATATAATCTCTTTTTTCTTTTGGTTTTTAACAATACATTTTTATTCATTGTGATGATGAGAAAAATATTATGATGGTAGACGAAGAGTTAGTTCAAAACAAGTGTATATAACAATTAGTTTAATGATTGGATAATGAATACGTTATTGCTAATTTAATTAAGTGAAACTAAATAGATTGTTCGTCCATATGTTTTTTTTACGATCATTATTTATCCATTCCATTAACTCATTTGTTCATATATTAAGCGTTTCATTAAATGTTTTTTTAAGCAAGTTTAACTCAAATCTCACTTTATTGAGCACCTTTTTAAAGCAGCCGCACATCGTGCGGGTAAAAAAAATCCTAGTATATATATATATAATAAAGTTAGATTTTTATAAATAATACACCATATCAAATCTTATAAAGCTTGGCAATATATACTCAAATATATTTATTATCGATGTATAAATATAAAAATAAAACTAACTTAACTAAGTTAAATATTAAAGCATGGAAAGAAAATTACTATCATAATTGATAGTTCAAATGAGATCATACGAAGTCTTATAATTATATGATTTTAAATTTTGTATTATTTATTATTAGTTGGATATTTTATAAGGGTTATTTTCAACATAATATGTTATTTTTTAGGATTTCATAATCATTATTATGGTTTTGTTTCATATTATATCTTAGTTTATATTATTGTTTTTTTATAGCTTTATTCGTAGTTTAGGATGTCATGATTTCTTCTAACAATGTCATCATAGTTATAATATGTGTTTTTACATGTATTTTAAAGATTTTTGTAAGGTGATTGTGTTTTTTTTCGAGATGGGTTCAACATTAACGGTAACTTAATTTATTTTATTATATTCACATCTTCTTATATTTATGATTTTATCTTTTTGATGAAGTTAAATCTTTTATGAAATGAATATGATGAAATTGCAGAGATCATATATAAGTTTGTCAAAACAATGTTAATTATAAATTATCTAGAAGTTGTCATGTTCTTAATTAAGTTAATAATTATTGACTCGCGCATCGCGCGGGTAAAAGATCCTAGTAAATATATAATTCTCTATCTCAATTTGATGAGCTCGCCACATCATCTTTTTCCTACGTGGCGATCTCACGTCGCCAGTCTCTTAAACGTTAACATGTAAGCTAACACCTATACATACTTGACAAATCATCATCATAGCTTTTATTAATTATGAATAAATAGCATATTAAAAAGTCATAAGCATGATTAGAACCCACAACCTCAAGTTTTTTATGTGCAACATAAACCACTTGATCTAATGAGATTTTTGTTTATATTTTGAAAAACATGATAGATATTCGGTCTAAAATCCCACAAAAAATTATTCAAAATATTATTTATATAATTAGATGACACTTAACATATATATAAAAGAGATATATGATAATAGTTTTTTAGCTAAAATATATATTAATGACATATTCCAAATTTATAAAAAAGTTTCCTTATTTTAAAGATCTTTTTAATTCTTATTAAAAAGTAATAATGATTCTTAATTTTTTTTAATATAATATCTTTTGAGATGTAAATTTTTTTAATTTATATTTTCCAACATAAATATATTGCAAAAATATAAACTTTAGATTACTTGGAACATAAAAAAATGTTGTCGTAATTTAAGTTGAATTTATGTTTTTATATACTCTATGTTTAATTCTTTAAGGGTAGACGTAATACGTAAGGAGGCAAGGTGGTGATCGACCGGTGACCAGTTGGAACACCACCCGCCCTGTAGGTACCAAAGGGGTGGGTAGCAAAGTGGTGATGGTGGTGTAAATCTGGTTTCTTTCTCACCTTTTTAGTTTTATCTTTTTATTTTTATTTTATCACTCTCAACCTCACTCAGTATGTATATTATGCATGTTAATATGAAAAGAGAGTAAATACGTACAAAATTATAGAAAACAAAGGTGAAACTTATTTCTCATTGAATGACTGAATAAGCCTTAAATAGGCAAAACTACATCTCATGTGATCCTAAAAATAAGGAAATAAAATACCAACTTTACCTAAGGAATTGGTCATGGTTATGACCCATACTGTCCATATTCTCAATTGCATATAATTCGGTCAACCTCATGACTTTATACCATTTATTTGAAGCAACACTATAACCAACTCAAATACTAACTTAAATAAAACCAACTTAAACTAGATAATATGACTGAGTCAAGATTAATTTCTACATGACTTTATACCATGGAGGATGAAAAAAAGTGAAGATTTATCTTGAGGTTTATAATTTTTCCTTCTAATAATGTTTATTACTTTGTCATTTGATATTTTACTTCATTACATAAAAAAATATCTTCGTTCTTCTATGACAGTTTTTTTTTATATTGAACATTTGTTGAACCATTTGATAAAAAATTTATGTTATCTCGTGCAACGCTCGGGGCTTAACCTAGTATATATATATATATTCTTTTCTAATAAAGCAGATAAAAAAAAACATCTTCACAAATTTGCCACGTGGCAGTTGAACCCCATGGTTACCCCACCAAAAAAATTCTGAATATACAGTATTTATTTTGCATCCTTCTTTCGGGCTTCCTATTGACACCCTTTTTTGGTCTATTGACACCCCTCAGAAGGGGCGAATTTTAGATTTCGCCCCATCTGACCTGAAATTTTTTATTTTAATGTTGTCAACTTTACGTCACTTCAACTCAATATGTCAGAGCAGAATGGGCAAAATTTTGATCAGAAGGGGCGAATTTATAAGCAAAAGGGACGAAATTTGCCTCATCTGACCCCACACTTTTGTTGGAATTTCATTAACTGGCTAACATAAAAGGGGTCGGGTAACGACTCAGTTTTAAAACAAATTTTAAATACAAATCAAATTGCTAAGCGGAAGCGTGTTAATAAACTGTTAGCAACTATTAAAAACGTGTGGTAATATTTTAAGAGACATTTAATAGTTCTAACATCTCGGACCAAGATCACCATGCAATGCAATATAAGTAACTTAATAAAAACAAAACTGACCTCGTTGCGGTAAACAAGATACCTCGTGATGTGGAAGATTTCGGAAACGAGATTCCAAGTGTAGAACCCTCCGTAAGTGCATACATGAACAATGTCTTAACGAAGGATCTGCGAGACACCTTGAAGCTTACGAACGCAACAAACGAAACCCTTACAATTCCACCTAATGGAATTCGAACCTCTATAGCTAAAACAATTTTGGGGTTTTGCTTATTTTGGGATGTTTTGTTTGACATGCACAAAAGGGAGAAATAAGATTTCACCTTTATGTGTGTGTGTTAGGGATTTATGAATAAATGAATTAATTAGGGATTTCTTAAGGTATTTATAGGGAAGTATTCTAATCAAATTATGAAACCAAAAACCCTAAAAATCCCTTGCAAATTTCATCCTCCCCCTCCTAGGATTGATCTAGAACCGCCCCATGGGGATATGTGGGTCGGACCGACTTTCCTTATTTAATTAATTAACTATTAATTAAATATGGACATTTATTAATTATCCAACCTGTTAACTCAATTAATTAATTAAACTCATTTAATTAATAAGTTATTTATCAATCAATTAAAACTAACTTTAATCGACTACTATAAATAACGGTTGTCGTTTTATCGGTTTATCCTCAATTAACTCGCGTTAATTTATAAACGTATAAATTAATTAAAACTATTTAATTAAATGCGTAAATGATCAAATATCATTATGTAGCTTTATGGATAAATATTATATATGTTCAATTGTGTATGACCCTATAGGCTAATTTGAAAAAGATAAAAAAGACATACATGATTGTGAGAGAACGCTCAACAAGACATTTTAATTCAATGGGGTTAAAAGGAGTCAAGGAAGATAGAGATAGCTAGTCTGTATGACTTTGATTTCTTTCAAGGGTATGATTTTGATTTTGAGAAAATCTAATTTGAGGGAAGGAAAGACCAATGTTTAAAAAATTTAAGAAGAAATAGGGCGGGACGTTGGCCATGGTCTTACACCAAAAATCAAATTCTATTTAACTTGGGGTTTCATTAGGATTCCTAAAAGTGGTTTTAATATGACCGGTGCTGAAAAAGCAGGTTTTATTTGGGGTTATTGTTTAGGTGCCTTTAATTTGTCCTGGTTAATAAGAAAAACGGGTTCTATTTAGGGTGTTCTATTTAGGTGGCCTTAATATGACCTAATTAATAAAGATAGAGGGCTCCATTTGGGGAGTTCTATTTAGGTGGCCTTAATATGTTCCAGTCAATAAGAATAACGGATTTTATTTAGGGTGTCCTATTTACATTTGTGTAATAGTGTCATAACTCATAACTATATAAAATGTTGTTTTATTTCCTAGTCAAGGGTAGATCAAACAAAAAGGCAGCCGATGATATTTGTATGGTATTATTCATGTGTGATGGTGGTAGAGTATACCGTAAGAGGAGGACGAGCATCAAAAAAAAATTTATTGAAAAAATGTAATTGTCCTTTCAAGTCGCATGGTCATGATTCAAAGGCATATGATTGGAGAGTAAATGTGATATATCATACACATAATTATGACACAGATGATGTGTATGGTCATGCGTTTGCTAGACGTTTATCTCCGGCCGAAGAAGAACACGTAAGGACATAGTATTACTTAAGTCGGTTCGGTTTTTACCATTGGCTTTTATATATGAAATTGAAGCCGAACTGATCCATTTGGTTTCTAGAAGACCAAAACCAAACCAATCCGTTGATTCAGTTTTTGGTTTTTCAAATCGGAGATAGTATAAATAAGAGTATTGATGATAAAAGAACTATAATGACTACGTTAATCAAAACAACCAGAATATACTTTCAAAGATGTTAACAACAGTGAAAGAAGATTGCATGAATAAGATTATCATAATCATGTTATCGTTTTCAAACATAATGAGTGTTTGATCAAATAATCGCACTATGGTCCAACCGGATGTGTGAGTGTGGTTGTTGGTGTTTATCGGCGATTCTCTTACAGTCAGAGGGTCGGAGACCGCTTTACGCCTATGATTTATTGGTCCTAAGTCGTTATGTTCGACTTAGGGTTTGTGGGTTTTGTTTAGGGTTTATACGAAGGTCGAATAAACTATGAATGATTTGTAGGGTTTTGTATATCGAATGTATTGTTGATTATATTTTTGTCGTGAGGCTTCGTCCTCTATTTATATAGAGGGTAAATAACTTGGAGAGGATGGTAAGAGAATTAGGGTAAATCTTTTCCTCCTTTGTGAATATCTTGTTTCCTTCTTGAGGAGATTTGTGGTAATCTTGTTACCAAATTGTGTCTGAGTATATCGGAGCTTCGATATATGTTTAATAAGATTATCATGGGAAAGATCTTTATCCGATCTTTCTTTATATCTCCTCGGAGCTGGGTATTCGTTACCTTTGGGGCTCCGGGGTAGTCATGTTAAGCGGAGATCGAGCTCCGTTATGGGTATAAGTGTTTTTACCTGTACAAAGATGACTTCGTATTCTGCTTCGGGTACGGAGCTAAAGCTCCGTATGGGTATATCATGAGTGAGTATATTGATACTTCCATATCTTCTTCTTTAATGTTTGAATGAACCATAAGACCATGTACTAAATATTAACACTAGAACACAAATATATAATAAGTTAAGTCATATATGATTTCTGTTCGTTTCGGTTTTATACATGAAACCGAAACCCGAACCGATCATTTCGGTTTCTAGAAGACCAAAACCAAACCAATCCTTTATTTGGTTTTCGGTTTCTAGGTTCGATTTTATCTTTATTTCTGTTTTTGGTTTTTCGGATCGGTTTTTGCGCACCTCTAGTATGTATGGATTAGGAATTTAAATATATACTCAAAAGGGGCGAATTTCGCCCCTTCTGCCCAAGATATTTCGTCCCATCTGCCCAAAGTAAAAGTCAAAATTAATTAATGACGTTGAATAAAGGTTGACCGTCACTAGCAGAAGGGGCGAATTTTCAAGTCAGAAGGGGCGAATTTCGCCCCTTTTGAGGTATGGTGTCAATAGCCAAATTCCTTGGTGTCAATAGTACGCTCCCTTCTTTATCAGCATCAATTTTGTACAAAGAATTGAAGGTGTATTTTCACACACCATGAGGATTTGGATCTGCGACGATTGGAAGTTAAATTGCATGTTTATGCCAATATGTACGTCAATCTATCTATATCTATAGCTATATCTATCTATATGATTTAGTTTTATGGATGGATTCGATTTTGATTTCCTGGAATTTAATTGTGAAGAAAAAACCCCTAATTTTTGGAATGATATAAATTTTACTGATTCAAGTGTATTTTTCTTTATAATCAAACCCTTATACGTTTTATTAAGTTATAAAATAGGTATGAAAATTTGTAATTTCTGATCTTCACTTCCGTTCTGAAGCTATAAAATAAGTCCTGGAATTTGTGTGAACTTAGTTGTTGCGTATAGAATATTCAAGTTAGTTAGCTGAATATTATGTGAATTTTCTCTAGAAAGAGAAAAGGTATTGGCCAATAGGGTTTGGGAAAAAAAATCGGTCGACTTAACATGAGCTATACCTGACCTTCCTGCGTGTTTTCTCTTTCTGACAATAAATATGACAACATGAGTTATATTTTATAAATGATTTTTTCTGTTAATATGCATCATCATATAAGTATTTAGGTGACTTACGAATTATTTGACATGTTCCCTTTTTAGCTAATATCATTTTGACATTTTGTTTTACCCATGTGGGTATGTGACAAGTTACAACTAAATGCTTAACTAAACGGGCCTGTATATTGATAACTGAGTCAAAATGGACTATACTTTGTCACCAATGGACTTAGTGGGTAAGTTGTAGAGAATCGTTTGCAATAAAAATGGATTAAATGGGTGGAATGCATTTAAAGTCACCTATAGTGTACTCAAGACGCATAAAGCTTCCTAAATCGTCATAAAAATTGAATGAATTAGATTATCATTGTAGGACTATGTTATCTTAATCACATTTGATGCATTATTATTCATATAAAAGTATAATGTGTGGATAGCCTAAGCAAGTTCCACGTAAGACTCGTGTGTTCTCACATGAGCCATGTAAGATTGGTTCATAGGAGAAGTTTGGAAGCATATTTATAGTCCAGTCCAGTGCTATTTTCATAATTTAGATTTAAATTTGTTATTTACAGTTACGATATACTAAATTTTTCAAATTGTATCAAAAGAAATGATCAAAGTACTTGTACCCGATCTGACTGATTTTGACAGGTACTAAAAGTTCCCTGCTTTGTCCTTAACCTGTTACCCAACCTGCACGACCCATCCACTTTGCAAACTCAATGTGAGTTGTACCTGACTTTTGAAGTTACTGGAGTCGTTCTAGAGATACCAATCTACCATTTATACCCAGAACCTACCCTGCTTGACCCTTGATTCGTCTGCAAGTCAATAGCTTGGTTGCAATTCGGCTTCCAAAGTTAGTATAACTTTAGTGATCATATTTATTTTTATTTTTAGTTAATGTTTTTGGACAAAAACTATTTTTGGTCAACCAAACCCAAGCTATATCGAAGTACCAATTAGACCCAAATGCTAACCTGCCGGACTTTACTTTGTATGCAAGTTAAGAGTATGGTTGCAATTAGGTTTCCATGTGTCGTTAACTTAAGGATATTATAGACAAAGATATACTTATGTTTATATAAATGCCTAATACTTGAATGGCATGATTTTGTGAAGATATGTACCCATTACCAACTGATTTCGGAACAACCTTTATCAATGCTGAAAAGATTACTCTTTGTTTGAAGTGGGGTGTTCTGATGTTTGTCTATGTGCTTTTGTCATCGCTTGTTCTTTCCTTTTGATAATGAGCTTTGGTTTCTTATTTCTTCTTTCAGTGTTTCTGCATCAAAGATTCTACCTTTTTTGTTCAAATACTCCGATCCAAAATTGGATATCCGACCGAAACACTATACCAATCAAAACATGTATAGGAACAATCATTAGGCTATAGAGAGTGGTTAGGTTTTTCGTATGGACTTTTATCAAGTTTTGGTGTAGGTTTTAATCATATGTGTTGATATTTATGTTTTTACTCTTTTTAATATATTTTTACCTGATGCACATTTTTAGTATCACAAGTTCACAACAATGGTTGGTTATTAATCAACAATATCTAAAGTATCCCTTAACAACAAGAAAAATAGAGGATTCGTATAGATTAAACCAGACATTATATATGGTCATCTACATCTGTTATTAATGGACCAAGACTCGATGTTGGAGTCATACTATTGCGATAAAAATCAAATGTTGTATTCATTTTTGACAAAGTATGTGACTTAATTTAAAGGATAGCAGATACGCTTTGTTTCTTTTGGTGAATTGTCTTCCATTTAGCTGATAGTTCTTAACTTTTTTTTGTAGGAAAATCATTTTCTTTGCTGCAACTCGAGACAGAAAACTTAAGGAATGATATAGAGAGGATGCATAGTGAACTTTGCACCATATGATATGGTAATAAAACGACCTTCAAATTATTGTAATTAATATATCCCTCAACTATCACTCACTTGTGAAAGAAAAGATGTCGTTTTTTAGATGAAACCAATAATTACTTATTTTATGGTGATGCAGGTATGAATTGACAAAGTACTGCATGGGTACACTCGTCTCAATTTATGCTGTGGGTTTGGCCTTCCTCCGTATACTTGTGTAAACTGTCATATTTGCTAATTAGAACACATAGCATTAACATTTAAAATATATGATATGTCAGTTTCATGTATTATATTTGTTCCTGATCACTTGACGTCTTGACGATAATGTAGCATAACAGCCATAACTGTACTACTCTTACCATTGTTCTTGCACACACGCCAACACTCGGTAAATGTTGTATCTTTTGTAGAACTTGAAATATTCTATGTTTTTGGGTTTTAAATAGCATTGATGTAAACGGGGAAATTAGTATTTGTTTATAATTGCTTGTCAGAACTATAAATTAGTGTTTGTGGGTACTATAGGAATGGGGATAAATGGTTTATTGGCAACTAGGTTTGATGGGATGGGACTATGGGAGCTGGAGGGGAGTGGGTTGTATAGTGTTGTTTATGCCTTTAGTTCCTTGCACATTGGTTTTTTTTATTTTAATATATCTGGATTTTGAAATAAAGTTGAAAACACAAGACATAAAAGGTTGTAATTAGTTTAAGTGTAAAGCATAAAAAAATCTATTTATATTTTTCTAATCATGCCCGGGTTGTCACCCGGGTTGATTAGCTAGTATATATATATATATCGAGAGAAAGAAAAAGTAAATATAAGGTTGTGAACCTAAGTTTAGATATGAAACCTCACACTTATCAAATTTAATACTTATTGTATAATAAATAATGACATGACCCTTAATGGCTTCAAATTTATGTATGGAGACCATAATAAGCCAATAATGCGCATCAAAAGGTTTGAGGTGCATACTAAAGGAAATATAAATGAAAAAACTCAAATTTACATCCACGTATATCCGAGTTAAATGAAAAAGGAGTACAAATGAAGAACAATAATTGACACAAAAAAAAAAATTAAGCAAAAAGGAGACTTGCAAGTTACGACAAATGTATATACATGGAATTGAAAAAAGGAGTACAAATGAAGAACTGAGTATTTGTCTTATATGACTAGTCATGACATTTTAGATGAAAAAGAGGATCAATTCACTATACATGGAATTTTAATGTATTGCAAGCTAGCAACTACTCCTAAACTTAAGGATGTAAACTAAAGGAAGAAACTTAGCTCCAAAACAATAAATAAAAAGCTATTATGGAACCGATAAAACAAACTTACAGTTCTTGTGACTTTATAACAACATATCATTAATTTAGGGAGTGATGTGAGATCATTAGTATTGTACATTAGGATTTCCTCATACAAGACCAACGGGAGAATATTAATTACCTAGATTATCTTTAGTTTGACTCCTCATTGAATTGGGTCTCATTCAATTTTATATATAAAAAAAAAAGAAAACATGTGTACCATTTTCTTTCAGTTAGGCATTTTATCAAACAGTTGATATGCATTAAGGAATTTACAAAAGTGAAAAACAAAAGAAATAGGAAAATATATCAACATGAAATTAACAACTTACTTGATTGTTATAATTAGTATCAATGTCCTGAAAAATCACTATCAAGATGCAAATAATAATACAGAGTGATAATGATCTTAGTAGAGAGGCTAAAGAAAACTGCAAAACAAATACAATATAGATGCAACCCTATTAGTTCAAAATAAAAGATATTGATAAATTAAATGGAAACTTGTTACTAATGAAGTGATAATAAAACATAGATAGTCATAGGAATTGAAGGAAGAGGTACGTCAGAGGGAATTTTTTTATTTCTCTGGGAAGTCTATTGATACAACTGATGGAACCATCTAATGATAATTATTTCATAGAAATAATCATTTATTTATTGTGGCTTTTCAAATTAGAAACAAAATTACTGTTGGTTCAGCTGGCAAATATGTGTTCACGATACAAGCGGGGTACTCGCGCAATGCAACAGTGAGATGGTGCAGGTGATAGGTCGTAGGAGGTGATAAGTCATAGAGTGTATAGCCAAATGCCTTAGCCGTACGGGCTCCGCCTTCGAATTTAAAAATTCATCGAAAGTGTATCGAATGACATCCCTAATGAAAGAGAATGAATTTTAAGAACACTCATATAATTTTTATAATTTATCGATATACGGTTTTTGAGATAAAAGATTTTGAATAAAATAGAGGAATAATATGATTTATGGAGGAGAGAGAAAAAATGAGTGGTTGAGATTTGAGGAGAAAAAAGAAGATGATGGTTGAGATTTAAGGCTATTATAGGTATATTATGTAGAAATGTTTAAATTAGTGAATAAAGAAGAAGGTAATATTTTTTACAAAAATTATAGATAAAAGTCGAATTGTTTACAAAAATGCCATCGCGTATTTTATTAAAGGCGACGGGTCACACTCCGATTGGCCAATAAGACCTTCTCCCCCTTCTTTCTTTAACACACATTCTCATTTAATCTCTCTCATATATATATATATATATATATATATATATATATATATTAAAATAAAATGCCCTGAACTTATCTTTACTCATAGGTACAGTAAGATCTTAGGTTAGAATAAAATGCATATGGTATTATTTCCTAATAAAACTTGGTTTAAGCTTCATAACTTATGAAAATTTCAATTAAATATTTCATTCATACATTTTGTAACAAAAATTATAATTTTACGTTTTCAATATAGAAACTAATAAATTTTTTGACCAATATAGAAAGCAAAATTTTATTAAGTAGTTCATACATTCCATAAATTTATATCACTAGTTATTTATCCCCGCGCATTGCCGCGGAAACAACCTTTTTTTGATCGACAAAATAAAACTCTGTTATATTTTACAATTTGACAAAAGAAACCTATTAAGGATTACATAAAAGTCATACATTTTGACAAAAGAAGGTTGTTGTAACTTTTAATTAACATGAAAAAAAAAAAAAAAACTCTTTAATAAAAACATGTTTACACACAGCTAGTGGTGTTGGTGGGAAATAACAAATAAGATTAACATACTAATATGTGAATTAAAAAAGACAAAGTAGAAGTAGCAAGGAATATATGTATATATTAAACGTCGTTTAAGGGCAATCACGTAATGCCAACAAGGATGTTTTTTTTATATAATAAAAGCCCCAAACAGTTAGGCTCAGGGGCGGATGTACATTATAACATACGGGGGTAATGCCCCCAATAACTTTTCATGAATTAGCTTATATATAGAACTGATTCCTGATAGATTGTTTTACCTTTTAAGTCCAAATTAGCATGATGCCCCCCGCCCATATTATCATGGCCCTCGACTTCTTTCAAGTTTTTGGGTGAAATGACGGAGGTTAATAATTAATGCTTTGCATTTTTATAATACTTGAATGATAGTGAGTTCACTTATGTATCGATGTGGGATGCCATGAAAATACAAGTTATCTATTAAGTCTTGGTGAGCTTTTTTCATATCATTAAGTCTTGATATACTTTCTATTCTTTTAACTACCATCATAAGATAATTTTTAGTTATCTCATTTTTATTTTATTAGAGAACAACTAAATTCGCTATAGAGTTTATATTTTGTTATCATAGGTGCGTTATGAATTGATTAAAGATTAACTATATTAGCGGTATATAGTTTATAAATTTTGAATTATTGAATTGTTGTTTGAATTATACTTGTGATGTGTTTTCTATTAATAACGGTATACTAAGCAAATTTTTATTATTTTCATTGCAATTTTTTCAATGTAGCAGCTTTTCGGTTTATTTTATCGTTTTTAAAATTTTGTTTAAATGATTTTGTGTCGGTGTATATTTGTCATTTGACTGTTATGAAAAAATTTGCCCCATATTAACCAAATTCCTAGATCCGCCTCTGGTTAGGCTGCTCGGCTACTACGTAGCTTGCTGGGTGCTTGGTCTATTGTAAATAAGCAACTTGAATTGTTACGTGCATATATGGTAAAATTCATGCGAGAGCTATTCACTATGAACATAGCTTATATTAGGTACAACTTAATTTATATATATGTGCATATATTTGTTCACATATACTATTCACATATGAAATAACATAACATATGAAATAACATAAATATATTTCATAAGAAAATTATATCACCATAAAGAAGATTAAAAGGGCAAAAGGTGAAAAAAAAGTTGGTTGTCAAAACTAAAAACAACAAAGTTTATTATAAGTTGGTGGCAAAAATTAAAAAACTCAAAGTCTGTTAGGTCAATTTAAAGAGAATAAGATTAAAGGGGCAAAAGATGGTGGCCAAGTTAAAAAACAAAAACTTATTAATGATTGGTGGCAAAAATTGAAAAATCCAAAGTTTGTTGGTCCGAATAAAAGAATCCAAAAAGTTACTATAGCTAAGCTAATTTTAATTGTTATATATAATAATAATTTGTTTGTAGATTTTATAAATTTTAAGGAAATCCAGTGATAAATGGGGGAAAACATTTAGGTTATGTAGCACCGAAACGGATACGATAAAAGGGAACGGGGACTATACGGGAACACGGAAAGACAAAATTAAAAATATAGGATACGGGTACGGTATAGATATGACAATAAAAAATAAAATAAATAAAAATATGTTGATTTTATATAAAAAGAGACCTGAAACTTGAGAGATTATGTATGATTATATATGTATAATTTTATAAGATATGTTTGTTAGTGACCGGTGATCAGTGATTAAATTTTTACTAATCAATTTTGGAATAGAATAAGCCTGATGGTGATCGCAATTGTATAATGTAGTTGGTTTGTGTTTCGGGCTATGCATAGTTGCAAGATGGCTGTCATTTATTGGAATAGAAAAAGCTGATTGAAACCCTAATATTAATTAGATATGGTATGAAAACTTTACAGAAACGTTTCGGTATATATGAAAACTTCAAAAAAATGTTTCATACGCGTTTCGTACAAGTTTCCTTTCCAATGGAGTTTTTGAAACATTTGGATCCGCCGTTGGTTGTATTTCACTCGATTTAGAAAAAATGATATATGATATGTCGGTCATGTCAACATTTAAAGTTACTTTCACCACATATTTAGTAGCCACCAATAACTTTGGAAAAACAAAATTTAAGTCACTGGTTGACCGTGACTTTGATCAGAATTTTGAATTATAATGAGATATGTCACTCAGGTGATGCCTTGAGAAATATTACGTTCATGTATACGATAAGATATTAATTAATATAATTTTTTAGACATTTATTGTGTACGATAATATGTAAGATTTATAAGGTGTTTTCAAAATTATTTTATACATAATTTAAATGTCATGGGGGAATAAAAAAATGCTACTGATTTATCATTGAATTGTATTTGTCACACAACATATTATAATTAGAAAAAAATGATACTGATCTGTCATGTATTTATCGTACAACATATTATAATTAGAAAGAGAAATAAAAACACACACATTAGTCTGTCTTAAAGACACGCGGACGCCGGACGGGTCAAACTTGTTGCCAGCTCAGAATTATCATCAATTTTATCATCAAAATCATATATAGATATAGATTTTGACCTCCTTTACAAATTAAATCGTGCTAACCTTTTATAAGTCTACCAAATCCAATCCGCGTGTATTAACTCCAATAGTTGAGTGAAGAAAAATAAAATAAAATCCGTGTGTATCAATTTAAGGATGTTGGCCAAGTTGCAGCAATGGGAGTAGCCAAAAGTCTTTCTAATTGACCGAGCAAGTATACGTACCAAGTTGATCTCGTAGCAATATATGTTGTCCGTCCGTCCGTCATATATATATATATATATATATGCATCCCAACCATCTGCCATTGTATACTCATCCTTTCATGCAATCATAATAAACCATATATACAACAATTGCTAGTAATACCCAAAATCACTTATATATCAAATCCAAGTACACACATTCATACAAAATAAGCAACGTACCATAATGCATTTACCAATAGTGCTAGTAGTACTAATAATAATGATGGCATCTTTAGGGAAAGCAAGTGCTCATGAGTTGCCACAATATTGTGAAACGTCGTGTGGTAATGTGAGTATAACATTTCCTTTTGGTTCAGGTCCAGGATGCTACTACAGTGACGAGTTTCGTGTTACTTGCAACAGGTCCCATAGTGATGGGCCTACGCTTCTCTTACGAGCCAGCAATATCGTTATTACAAATTTGTCAATAAGCACGGGCGAGATTGAAGTTACTTCGTATGTTGCTCATGATTGTTACGATAGCAATGGGTTAAGAGACGAGAACACATCCAATGATCCGTCTTTCACGTTGATGTATTTCCAAGTATCAACCAAGAACAGGTTTGTCGCCATTGGGTGTAACGCCGACGCAAACATACTAGGATCAAGGGGGGATGAATCTTATGGTACTGGATGCATTTCTGTTTGTGACAACACCAGCAGTATCACAAATGGATCATGCTCCGGGATTGGGTGTTGCGAAGTGAAAATCCCAGAAGGAATTGGCGCTTTTAACTTGTCCGTAAGTAACTTTTTTAATCATACATCTGATGTACTTGACTTCAACCCTTGTAGCCATGCTTTTGTTGTTAACCAAGAGTACAACTATTTCAACTTTTCCTCCACCAATCTGCAAAATTTTCAAAGTATAAAGGAGATGCCGATGTTACTTGACTGGGCAATCGGGAATGAAACTTGTGAAATAGCAAGTCAGGATACAAAAAACTTCTTATGTAAAGGAAACAGTGAATGTATTGAAGAATATGCTGGTCCTGGATATCGTTGTCGTTGCAAGCAGGGTTATGCTGGCAACCCTTATCTTAAAGATAACTGCACAAGTAAGTTCAATTTAGTTCTAAGGGATAAGTATTTTAGAATGTAATAAACTTTGAATGAATGTCTATAGCAGGAAATAACTAAAGTTGTGTGTATTGTATGTAAACAACTCCAAATAATGTTTATTGTATGTAAGAAAATGTATTCAACCAATTAAAATCAGACAAGTGGCACCTTTATATGGTTGTCACGTATGTTTTCTTACATACAATAAACATTTTTTAAAGTTGTTTACATACAATATACACAACTTTAGTTATTTCCTACTATAGACATTCGTCCAAAGTTTTTACATTTCAGGATACTTATCCCTAGTTCTAATTATATAATTCCGACCCCCTTGCTTAATTTTCAGCTGACTTCCCCACTGATGAAATCCTGAACCATTTTTTGTCTTCTACAGATATTAATGAGTGTCAGCTGGAAGGAATTGATGTTTGTCTACATAAATGCGAGGATACTATAGGAAATTATACGTGTTCTTGTCCAAGAGGATACTCTGGAGATGGCAGGAAATATGGATCTGGTTGCACCGTCAAACAATCATTCGTTATAATGATCTCCATATGTAAGTATATGTACAGTTGATCCATCTTCAAATTTAAGATCAGTTTACAACCTAGTCAATCTGGAGCAAAAATTAAGAGGCTGAAATGAACGGGTTAAATTTAAGATCAGTAACTGTTGTATATTTTGTAGAGCTGTCAATACTCGATGCAACCCAAATCTCGACCCGTCTATCCGCTACCTGATTTATTTTGGGATGGGTTTGGGTTGACAGGTCGACCCGTCAACCAGAAAATGTTTGAAGTTTATATAATTTCTTTTAATAGGTCGACTCACCAACCCATTTGACCCACAAAACCGACAACCCACGACCCATTTGACCTGAAACCAACCCACGACCCATATGACCTGAAATCAACCCACCAACCTGACAACCCACTACCCCGATTTTTTTCAGGATGGTTCAGGGTGACAGGTTGTGGGTCAGGGTTTAAATACCTGACCTAAACCTTTTAGTGGGCCGGGTTAGTGTCAAAAATTTTTTACCTGTCAACCCACCAACCCGGACCCATTGACAGCCATTATTTTTTTAGGATTAGTAACTGCATTGTTTTATATTTAAATATTTCATTTCCTAATCTGGTTTTTAAAGTCTGGTTTTGTTTTAAACTATCCATCTTCATGTATTGGAGACTAGCCCCTTTTGAACTGGGCCAGTTATCTTAAGTGTTTTTAATTAGATTTCTGAACTTCCAGATTCTATCATAAAGTCACCGATGGTTAATTTATGTGTTGGGCGTGATACTATAAGAAGTCAAATTATTATTGTGCTACATCTAAGTCAATGCTTCTTGTTGCAGGTACCTCAGTCGCTGGCTTGTTTCTCCTTTTACTCTTTACCTGGATATACTTGGGACTCAAAAGGCATAAGAATTTGATTCTTAGAGAGAAGTTCTTTAAGCAAAATGGTGGAATAATGTTGCAGCAAAGAATATCAGGGGTTGGGGGTTCTCAAATTCAAGCTAAGCTGTACACAGTAGAGGAGCTCGAGAAGGCAACCAACAACTATGATCAGAGCAGGATTATTGGAAAGGGTGGCTATGGCACAGTATTTAAAGGAATTCTACCTGATGACAAAATAGTAGCCATAAAACAGTCCAGGATAGCAGATCAAACCCAAACTCAAACCCAAGTCGATCAATTTATCAATGAAGTTCTTATCCTTTCTCAAATCAATCACAGAAATGTGGTGAAACTTATTGGCTGCTGCCTGGAAACAGAAGTTCCTTCATTAGTTTACGAATTTATTCCAAATGGCACCCTCTTTGATCACATCCACAATGAATGCAAGTCAAAGGCTATTACTTGGGACATCCGATTGAGAATAGCAACGGAGACGGCTGGAGCACTTTCATATTTACACTTTGCAGCTTCTGTCCCAATCATTCATCGAGATGTCAAGCCAATGAATATACTTATTGATAGTTGTTATGCAGCAAAAGTAGCTGATTTTGGAGCATCAAAGCTAATTCCTATGGATCAGAATGAATTGGCGACAATGGTGCAAGGAACACTGGGTTACTTGGATCCGGAGTACTTTCATACAGGCCAACTGACCGAAAAGAGCGATGTTTATAGTTTTGGAGTAGTACTGGTGGAACTTTTAACCGGAAAGAAGATTGTTGACTTCAGTAAGCCAGAGAAAGAAAGGCATTTAACCAAATCTTTTATAGCTTCTTTAGAAAATGGCATTCTATTAGAGGTTCTTGATGAAAACTTGCAACTAAAGGAAGTTCCACATGATATCGTCCTAGTTTCAAGACTTGCACAAAGATGTTTACATGTTAAAGGAGACGAAAGGCCTACCATGAAGGAAGTGGCATTAGAGTTAGAAGGAATATCGGCATTAATGATTGACAGGCATCCATGGGTGAAAAGTACTTCAAATGAAGAAGCAACTGAGTATTTGCTTAACGGACCAAGTGAAGACTCTGAAGACACTGACGACGCCGATACAAGCCCAAATGCTTTTTTTAGCATAATCTGCATGCCTAAGATAACACCAATGACTGGCCGGAGGTATAGGTAGGGACTTGTATCTTCTGTCGTTGTTGTTGTATTGAGGAATGACCAAAGCCGGCTTATAAGTATCAATCCTTTTATGAATTACAAGATTTGAGTCTTTGACGTATGTAGTTTGTTCTTTCTGTCAAATTAGGTGCAGTCTATTATGCTTTAAGATTGTAGTTATTAGTATATAAACTCATTGTCTCATGTATTTGTTACAACTTGAATCATAATTGTAAAATCTTTTCTTTCTAACTTTCTTGTGTAAGAAATTGTCTTCAGACACTGACTAGAACAAATCCACCAATAATTCACCGAAATTCAATCTAAATTTATAAATAATCCAATACTTAACAATACTACAATTCGTATCAGATCCAGAACTGGATAAGAAGATCAAGTCCAAATTGGATGAATTTATCAATTAAGTGGATCCGGTTTGATGAACAAAAATGTGAATTAAAAGTTCTACTTAATTAGATATAAAAAAAACTAGTAACCTTTTCAATAGCAAAAAGAGCAGCACCATGACCGGCCACAAACTGCGTACTTCCATTTCCATTAACTGAAAACGAAGCGAGAACAACTTTAGATTTCCGACGAAATCGCTTAACCAAAACTCCGTTGTTTTTAGTTTATTTGCAGCCAGAAAAAAGCTTCTTTTCTAAGTCCACAAAATTGGAGCGGATTAGGTGAAGTATTGAAGAGGGAGAACACATGTCGTTTTCTCCGGTAATCGTAGATGAATAGATGAGAATGAAAAAAGTTATAAATAAAAAAAACTACTGCAAATGATGATAATCTAATTTACTTAACTGTTATAGTTAAGTAATCCACTGCAGTCACCATCACAACCATAAATTCTCAAAATAATCACCATTTAACCGGCGCGACATCTATCTAGTTACTTTTAACAGTTTCATGTATACAAATATTAAAACCATAACCTATTCCGCCTAGCACCAGAGCCGGTACATGAATATCATAGATAATGTTGCTAACATTTTCCAATTAGATGTACACTCGTGGGATGTGGCAACAGTAATAGCGGCGACGATATGGTAGTGGCGGTGACGATATGGTGATGGAGGTGACGATGACGGGTGATAACGATGGCAATGACGATGACAATGACGGTATGATTATTAATGTTAAGATAATTAATATAGGGGTGTACATGGTCAATTCTAAAGGTTTTTTTTGTTAAGAGAGGGGAAGGGGTGGTTTATTGATCTACATGTTATAATTATTTAATTTTTACTTATAGTAGGTTTAGATAAGTTTTTTCTTTCAAATGATTAGACACTAGGGGTTCCTCATCAAAAATATTTAAACTGAGGATCTATTCTGTGAGATTCTTTTTAACACGAACACGGTTAAAGTAATGTATGTTAGGCCCTTCGATATTCTCGAGTAATTCTCTCCTTTAAATAGATAAACTAATTAACAATTATTTATCATTTAATTAATTTTACTACTCGTATTAAATTCCACAAATGTCAAAAGTGAAATATTAAACTTTTAAAAAACCTTTTATTAGATTACTTTATAAATGTAAAAAGTGTGACTAAATGGATTTTTCCATTAAAAAAAACTTCCCAAAATTATTATTATACCTGCCATAAGTTGACTTAAATATATGTTTTAGAAGAAAGAACAAATAGTTGACTTATGTTGCATGTGAATGGCCTAAAGAATCAACTTAAAAAGTGTTTTTTGGCATTAGATGAAACGTATATTTATACTATTTTGAGATGGTTCTAACATTTCCACGTACATTTATATCCTTTTTATGTATAATTTAACTCACTTAACCATGCATGTGATGTGTGTATGACTAAAAGAATACACACAACACGACAAATTTAAATATGTCGTGAAAGAACTTAGAATTTATTATTAATCATGTTGTTAAAGTATATTAATATATGTCGCGAAAGAGGTCGTTGTTAATCATGTTGTTAAGAATAAGATACGAGATTACGAGTATATGTAAATCTGTGTCAACTCATACGTATTTATATATAAGTATGGGTTTTGTAGTAGTAGTGGTCGTTGACGGTCTGAATAATATTATGACTTTTAGCAGAAATTAGGAAAACAACATTAATGTTGAAGACACGTGGACAGGTGTCTGACTTGTTGCCAGAATGCCAGCTCGGATTAAGTTTTGACCTGGTCTATTTTTTTTTCTTGGACTTTTTGACCTCCTCTATTAATTGTGCTAGCTTTTAAAGTCAACCAATTTATATCGGCCGCGTGTATTAATTCAAGTTGTTGAGTCCTTTTGGAAGAAAAAAAAAGTCCGTGTGTATGAACTTAATCGAGGGCGTCCGTACTATGTGTAGCTTCAACCAATTAATAATGGATGGCCAAGTTGCAACTTTGGGCGAGCCAAGTCTTCATGGCTAGAGCAACTGATCCTCAAGTTGATCCAATAGCAATATATATGTCAGCCCTTATAAAATCTCTATCATCAGCCCTTTGTAAATTCACACTCACTGAATTACAATTAATACACACCAAAAATCACTTATTCATATACACTCATAAAGAAACCATGTATTCACGAATACTGCTTGTAGTAGTAGTAGTAGTGATAACAATGGCATTTTCGGGGCGAGTAAGTTCTCATGATTGTGAAAGATCGTGTGGTGATATTGATATTCCATACCCGTTTGGTTTAGAAGAAGGATGCTACCACAGTAAAGATCAACTTGTGACTTGTGACCGATCATCTGGCGATCCTAAACTTTTCCTTAATAATAGCACCATTGTTATTAGAAATATGGTGCCTGCTAATTAATAGTACGATAAGGGTCATGGTGATGTTGCCCGTGATTGCTACAACAGTCCTGATCAAGAAACACGCAACAACGCATGGGTGAGTTTGAGGAATTTTTGGATCTCAGACACTAACCGCTTTGTTGCCAATGGGTGTCAGACAGACGCGTACGTGATAGGAAGAAAAGGAACGAACCAGATCTTGACCGGATGCGTTTCTACATGTAATGGTAGCAACAGTGATATCACAAATGGAACTTGCTCTGGAAATGGGTGTTGTGAAATGACGATTCAAAAAGGGTTGGGCTATTCACAAGTGAGACTAAGTAGCAACAATACAATGCCGTTGAATCCTAATCTTTGTAGCCATGCTTTTGTCATTGAAGAAGGGGGGTACAATTTTTCTTCCACTGATCTTTTAGATTTTAGAAGTGAGAAGATGCCGATGTTACTTGTTTGGGCAATTGGAAACATGACCTGCGACAAAGTCGATAAGGAAGCTGACGATTTCTTATTCAAAGGAAACAGTGGATGCATTCAAGAATATGCTGGTCCTGGATATCGTTGTCGTTGCAAGAAGGGTTATGCTGGCAACCCATATGTTAAAGATAACTGCACAAGTAAGTATTGTGAATTCCACATAATATGGCTATGCCTTTTCCTCTTTATTTCAATCCTTCAGTCCTTATTGCATCAGACTTGGTAAATAACAACACGATTTGATCACCATTTTCTTTTCTACAGATATTGATGAGTGTACAGTCGGAACTCATAGTTGCAACGGTGAATGCATTGATACTCAAGGAAGCTATAGATGCCCGTGTCCAAATGGTCAACCCGGAGAATACAGGAAAGATAACAATACGTGCACTACAATTGAATTACCAATTATGGAGATTTCCGTAGGTAAGTAAAGACCTAATTGTTAAGTTATGTGTTGCTGGCTCATACTATAAAAAGTCCAAATTATTAGTGTATTGTGCTAAATGTATGTCAATGCCTCTTGTTGCAGGTACCTCAGTTGTTGGCTTATTTCTGCTCTTACTTTTTACGTGGATATACTTGGGGCTTAAAAGACATAAGAATTTGATCCTTAGAGAAAAGTTCTTTAAGCAAAATGGTGGAATAATGTTGCAGCAAAGAATTTCCGGGGATGGGGGTTCTCAAATTCAAGCTAAACTCTTCACATTAGAGGAGCTTAAAAAGGCAACCAACAACCATGATGAGAGCAAGATTATTGGAAAGGGTGGCTTTGGCACAGTATTTAGAGGCGTTCTACCCGATGACAGAATAGTTGCCATAAAAAAGTCCAAGATAGTAGATCAAACTCAAACCCAAATTGATCAATTTATCAATGAAGTGATTATCCTTTCCCAAATCAATCACAAAAATGTGGTGAAGCTCATTGGTTGCTGCCTGGAAACAGAGGTTCCTTCATTAGTTTATGAATTTATTCCAAATGGCACCCTCTTTGATCACATCCACAATGAATGCAAGTCGAAGGCTATTTCTTGGGACATTCGACTAAGAATAGCGACAGATACAGCTGGAGCACTTTCATATCTACACTCTGCAGCATCTGTCCCAATTATTCACCGAGATGTCAAGCCGATGAATATACTTATTGATAGTAGCTATGTAGCGAAAGTAGCTGATTTTGGAGCGTCACGGCTAATTCCTATGGATCAAAAGGAATTAGCGACAATGGTGCAAGGAACACTAGGGTACCTGGATCCGGAGTACTTTCACACAAGTCAGCTCACTGAAAAAAGCGATGTTTATAGTTTCGGGGTAGTACTGGTGGAAATTCTAACCGGAAAGAAGATTATCAACTTCGATAGGCCAGAGAAAGAAAGAAATTTAATCAAACTATTTATCGGTTCTTTAGAAAATGAGACTCTGTTACAAGTTCTTGATGAACACTTGCTACTAAAATAAGTTCCTCATGAGATCGTTCTAGTTTCAAGACTTGCACAAAGATGCCTACACGGCTACACCTTAGAAGAGATGAAAGGCCTACTATGAAGGAAGTGGCATTAGAGCTGGAGGGTATTTCAACATCAATAATTGACAAGCATCCATGGGTGAAAAGTATTTCAATTGAAGAAGCAACTGAATATTTGCTTAACGCACCACATGAAGACTGTGAAGACACAGGCAACACCGATACAAGCCCAACAGCGTTTTTTAGCATAATCTGCATGCCTAAGCTAACACCGATGGCTAGTGGTAGGTATAGGTATGGACTTGCATCTTTTGTCGATGTTGCTGCAGCGAGGAATGACCAAAGCCAGCTTATAATCATCAATCCTTTTATAAATTACTAGATTTTTATGTATGTAATTAGCATATAATTAGAAATCTCATGTATTTGTTATAACTTGAATCATAATTGTAAAATCTTTTTTTTCTAACTCTCTAAATTCTCTCTAAACACAGACTAGAACAAATCCACCACTAGTTTACCTAATTCAATCTAACTTGATATATAATCCAATAATAAACGATACGAAAATTGGCATCAAATTTAGATCGAACAGGATTAGAAGACTAGGTCTTTGCAGATTGAAGCATCGATTTGGTGATTTACATTTGGTTTTTACTCCTATTTGGCATATTCTCTGATCTGATACTGTTTTGAGGTGGTGTTTGTGTAAGAGTGAATGATATATGCTTGGACTTGTTTACTGAACATATTACATTCACATTATTGATGTTCTGTGTTGAAAGCAGAATAGAAATTGAGAAATTGAAACAGTTCAACTTCCTACTTATAATTTCCAGTCTGACGTCTTTCTTAAAAGTGCCTAATTTTTGTTCGCAATTCGACTATGATTATTTTGAATATAGATTTCATCGTTTTTGCACGGTTAGTTTACATGGATTTGTCATTTTTGTGGATCCGGTATTATGAACAAAATTGTGAATTGAAAGTTCTGCTTAATCAGATTTAAAGTTTTTATTTCTGCATGTTTGAACTAAAATTGATGTTAATTCTGGTTGAAATGGGATAATAATTCACATTTTTTATTGAAATTGTACTTGGTTTTAGGCTATCTCAGTTCTAATTTGTATCTGATGTTATCTGAATTAAATTTGTGTTATTCGCATTTTGTATGGATTACCGGTTAGCTCTCTTAGCTGTTAAGTGACATTAATTAGTTTAATTTGAACTCATTTTGCATTTTGGTGAGCATTTTCTGGGTTACAGCAAGTATGTTCATATATGTCAATATGGTTTTCGATATATAGTCAACCACAGTAATACTTAGGAGTTCAGTTTTTAACTAGTTTATAATTTCTTAGTATTGTTGTTCAGCTTCTAAGTACTCCATGTTTTAGTTTGTGTGATTGATGATATTTATCCTATAAAAACCCAAAATGCAATTCATGGTTAACTGAAACTCGAACTACAAGTGTGAGTATTACTAAAACTCGAATTTGCAGGTCCATTTTGTACTAGAACACAAGAAATCCATGTTTGACAGTGAATATACCATGAACTTATGAACATTCCAAAATTCTTCATCTGCTGATATTCTGAAAATGCCTTTAAGAACGAATTGCGGAATTCTAGATATATATAACCCCCATCAGTATATAGCCTAGTTTTGTACTAAAACACGAACCAAAATTAACTTTGTGCTAAACCCCAACTGAATTTCCTTTTAATGATAAAACCTGGACTGGGTTGTTTATTTGAATCAAAACTCGAATAGAGGTGCTGAATCAATCTTTGTGTTTGTGCGAAAACACAAAAGAAGTTTCATACCTGTTCTAAAACCCGGAGACTTATTCTGTTTCTATTATAACCTGAGCTAGTGCGTCTATTTGTATCAAGTAGTTCATATTGTACTTAGTTCGGTTTTTAGTTATCAGTGGAAGTTCTGATTTTAGTTCATTGTATTATCTCGATTTTTTAGCTGTTCCTTTAGTTCGAATTCTAGTTGTTTATATGGATTCCGTTTTTGGCTTTTACCCATTTTGTCCATTATCCAAAGTTCTATTTCTTCTTTAGTTTGTGATATCTTTCTACTTTTCAAACTTTCAGTGGTTTAGTTTGCTATTTTGAAAACGGCCCGTTTTGACCCGAGTCGATTTTGACCCAGCCCGTTTTGACCCAATCCGTTTTTACTCGTTTTCAAAACTACCCATATTGACCCAGACGTGTTTTGACGGCGTGACCCGACCCGACCCGCACATTTTTCCATCTCTACTTTCTATCATTGTTCAACTAACTATTTCAAGTGTGTGATTAGCTAAGATTATAAACAGCATTATGTCATGTGAGGCACTTACAATTGGTTTCAAGACCAAGCCGCTGGTTTCTGTTATTCGGTGAAAATTCACAATGGAATGACCCGTTCACCGATTTTGTTAACAAACAAGAATTAACTTGGTGAACTTATGCATCTCTGAGAAGAAGGTCGAGACTCCAGACACTTATTATGTTGAGATGCCACAGACTAAGTCTAATGTACAAACAATTTATATACTTTAAACACAGCCCTTAAAGCTGTATTTAGCAACCCAAAAAAAAAAAGTAAACATTTGGTATGGTCCACAATTTCTTTTCCTTCATGTGCTTTTGAGCCAGAAAATATTACAAAAAGTTTTGATTTTCTATTGCAACAAATTTTATATCAAAACGTAAATATAAATAAATCATTTATTACATAAATTTCAAATAATAACTAACTAGATTAAACCTATGCGATGTATGGGACAAACTGATAGTGTAAATAACTACTTTATAAAAATTATCACATTATCTCTCTTAACACCTTTTAATACTCTATCTCATAAAAATGTCTCATGCAAAATGATTATTCTACCTTAATGAATTAATTAAATCTCTCTTTTTAATTCATTAATTTAAACACCCCAACTTAAAATACCTATAATACTTTTAATTTAATAATTTACAACATATACTCTTCAACTTTCAAAATAACTACACTACCCATTTTAAATTAATTATTTTACAATAATAGCCACACCACCACCACCTCCGTCACGCCACCACAACTACCAACCACCGTCGCTAATACCACATTGTCGCTACTACCACCGCCGCCACACTACGCGGGTAAATTGCTAGTAAATATAATGTAAGAAATAACCACATTTGAAAATTAATAATCTTTTATATGGATTATTAAAAGACAAAGTTTAAACTATAAAAGCATCATTATACTTGTAACAATGTGAACAACTCAATATGACAATTCCTTAATATAGTGATTATAGGAGGCATTGAAAGATAATTTTCATTAAAAATATAGTATAAATGTATACAACGTATAAATATAAATTTAAGTATTAAATATAGTATATAATTTATAATTTATAATTTATAGATGAATATCGTGTGTAATATACTAAATATAAATCGAGAATGAAAATATCTTTATCTTTGTCAAGAATATGTTTAAAAAAATAGATATATCTACACAAATACATTGCAGCCGACTTCATGTTACGACTTTTTACTTTTTATTTATTTTATTAATTAATGATGATTAGGATAAATGATTCGGAATATAAGAGATGCTTAAAAGTAGGAAATTAATGAAAAAATTACACATAGTGAAAAATCCTACATGGCATGCTCTCATAATTGTCAGCTAAACAAAAACATATCATCTCTTAGTTATATAGAGAGATAAGGAGTATCCCAGTCGCTCTAGAGTTTTTAGAAAAATTAAAATGTGACAAAAACCCTTGTTAGAAAGTTTTTTAAGAAGATATATGATTATGTTTATGATCTATACAAATCTGTACAACCTAATAACCTGTTGAAACTGGCAAACATTTTTATCTAACATTGGGCCGTTAATTAACAAAGAAAGTTGGGCTTAGAGTTTTAGTTCAATGGTAAATTTGGGCCCATTAGGTTGGGTCGTGGGACTTGGGAGGCCTTATGCAGTTTACATCCTCTTTTCCTTTTCTGGACATTTGTGAATTCAAATTCCATTTAGTAATTTAGAGACACTTCTTTATACATATTACGAAGTAGGTGAACATATATAAGTGAACACTTCTTTGTACATTTGTACATAACATACCTATTGTAAGGAGATGTCCCCGTTATAAGATATTTATATTTGTTAAAATTAAAAGTAATTACTTAAATTGGGATATGACTTTGGATAATTGAAATTTATATATCCGAAATTTCAGTTATATATCCAAAACTCGAATGTCCGGATTTTTGGATATCCGGCATTGAACACACGGCCTACCTCCATTTTATATGTGTAAATAAAATAGGACCCATAGAAAACAGGACCACCAGGACACATACGTACTATGACATGATACAGGCCTAGCATAGAAAGAAATGGTCAACCATATATATATATATATATATCAAGATGCATGCCCCCACTGCATATAAATATGTGGCATAGTAATTCAGCCTTCCATATTTCAAACACACAAACTTAGCCAAGTAAGCATGCATTTACAAATACTAGTTGCAGTAGTACTCATAACAATGATGGCATCTTTAGGGAAAGCGAGTGCTCAAGAGAGGCCACATTGTGAAACGTCGTGTGGTGATGTGAATATAACATTTCCTTTTGGTTCAGGTCCAGGATGCTACCAGAGTCCTGAGTTTCTTGTTACTTGTAACAGGACCCATAGTGATCATGGGCCCACACTTTTCTATGGAACAACCGAAGGTGATGTTATTCTTAACACTTTGTCAATGAACACAAGTGAGATTGAGGTTCTATCCTTTGTTGCTCATGATTGTTACGATAGCAATGGGTTAAGAGACGAGAACACATCCAATGTTGATCCGTCTTTCACGTTGTCAGATTTCCGAATATCAACCAAGAACAGGTTTGTCGCCATTGGGTGTGACACCGATGCATATATCCAAGGATCAAGCGGGGGTAAGCCTTATGGTACTGGATGCATTTCTCTTTGTAATGAAAACAGCGTATCACAAATGGATCATGCTCGGGGGTTGGGTGTTGCGAAATAAAAATCCCAGAAGGAGTGGGCGCTTTTAATATGATCCTAGGTAGCTTCACCAACCATACCAATATATCTAAGTTTAACCCTTGTAGCCATGCTTTTCTTGTTAACCAAGAGAACAACCATTTCAACTTTTCTTCCACCAATCTTCTCGATTTTCGAAGTGTAGAGAGGATGCCAGTGTTACTTGACTGGGCAATCGGGAATGAAACTTGTGGCATCGCAAGTCAGGACACACAAAACTTCTTATGTAAAGGAAACACCAGCGTATGTGATCAAGCTTATACTGGTCCCGGATATCGCTGTCGCTGCCTTGAAGGTTATCAAGGAAATCCTTATATTAAAGATAGCTGCACAAGTAAGTTCAATTTAGTTCTAATAATATAATTCCGACCCCCTTGCTTGATTTTCAGCAGAATTCTCCACTGATGAGTGTCAGCTGGAAGGAATTGATGTTTGTCTACATAAATGCGAGGATACTATAGGAAATTATACGTGTTCTTGTCCAAGTGGATACTCTGGAGATGGCAGGAATGGTGGATCCGGTTGCACCGTAAAGCAATCATTCATTATAGCGATCGCCATATGTAAGTATATGTACAGTTGATCCGTCCTCAAATTTCAGGTCCAATTCTATTTGTACACATATATCTATGTTTTTTGGAAAGTATAAAAAAACTTGTCTATTTGAGAGAAAAAAAAAACACATCACAAAGGGACTGGTCTTTGGCCTTCATATGGATTGAGAACCGCGTGAATCACTACACTACTTGATTCACGTGGTTCTCGTCGGTTGACACAATGTGTTTTATATACACTATATTGCACTATGTTTGTATTCGTAAAGGCCACGTACAGATTAGGGATGAGCAAATAAACCGTTGACCCGCACCCGACCCGTAACCGGCCCGAACCGACCCGCCCGAAGCCCCAACGGGCCGGGTCACGGGTCACGCTTTTGTTGCATTCGCGGGTCACGGGTCACGCGGGTCGGGTTGGGCCGGGCTGGGTGAAGGCAAAAACCGAAAAAAAGTGAAGGAAACCCGTGAACCTCCCGTGACCGACCCAAACTGAACCGACCCGTACCTTCACGGGCCGGGTCACGGTTCCAATTTTCATGCATTCGCGGGTCGCGGGTCGAGCCGGTTTTTCGCGGGTCGGGCCGGGTCGGGTTATTTGCACATCCCTAGTACAGATTGATGGATGAGGCAAGTCATTTCCCGGTGGAAGAATTGATATAGGCCCAATTGGGTTATTGGATCTAGCTGTTGGCTGTTCCTATCCAGCTACTGGACTATCCATTTTGGGTTTACAGCCCAGTCAATCAGGAGCAATATTAAGGGGCTGAAATGAAGGGGTTAAATTTAATATCTGTACATGCTCTATATTTTGCGGGACTGTCAATACTTGATGTAACCCGAAACTCGACATGAAAAAAACCGGGTTAAGATTGTGAAATCTCGACCCATTAACCCATTAAGCCGAATAACCTGAAATCAACTTATTTGATCCACATACCCGAAACTCGACCCGTCTGTTGGCCCATCCGGATCATCTCGGATCGAATCAAACATGTCTAATGAACAAAACTCACACACACAAATTCACACTTTGTATATATGAATTATGTTAACTTTTACAATACATGGACACTGCTAATTATAGACAATTTCCTAACCATTGTGACTCTTCATGAAAGGTCACAACTTTCCATAATTAACTACTATTGTGACTTTTCCTAAAAGTCACACCCTTCCATAAATAACTTCCTATAACCGAAACTACCATTCGGTTAATAACTTTATTCTTGTTATACTAAACCCCTTAACTTATAACTTTACAAACACAACTCCAGATACATAAACTAATAACACAACGACCTTTGAACATGGATTAATGAATTACTATTCAACACTCCCCCTTAATTTATTAATCCATGCCTTCAACATCTTCATGTCTTCAACTTGATCGTCTTTATCTTGAACATGTTGTAGTGGGTCTTGATCTTACCTCAGTGTTTAAATAAAAACATTCTATTAAGTGAGCCCACTTTTCTTTTGGACTAAAGGCCCAAGTATCCTTTTCCAGATTTATTATTTTTGGGGGTTTAGTATCTGGGGGTGTAAGTAACTTTTGCACTTTTTCTATTGTGAATGTAACTTTCTTTTGGTTCATTGTATGTAACTAACTCGCTAAATTGAACGATTAATGTAAAAGTGTATACGTGACACACTATATGAGATGCCACGTAAAAGTTTTTGATTGGTCAACGTAAAAATTTTACATTAATTGTTCAAATTTAACGGGTTAGTTACATACAATGAACCAAATGAAAGTTACATTTACACAATAGAAAAAATGTAAAAGTTACTTACACTTCCAGATACTTAACCCTTATTTTTGGTGTCACAATATTCTGGTCCACCAAAACAATTTGTACCCCCGCTGTTCTCTTCTTCCGATTTCTCTTTGGTCTTCAAACAACAAACTAATGTAATTGGTTCCATGTTCTCTCTTTGATATTTCTGATACACGATCGGTCTAAGATGGCACCAACAACCTTTTTAATCTCTAATTCACGACCACCCAACAACCATAGAAGCTTTTGATTTTTCGCTGCACGTGCATGCTGGTGGTGGTTCTTTTCTTCACTATCATTGCTCCTGCAATCCGTCTTCTCTCTCGTTCGTGTTTCAACAGTAACAAACAGGTTACTTCCTTTTTTTTCTTTTGCTTTTCTGTAACTTATAATTGTTCTTCTATAGTGAATCCAATTTCTGAATCAATTCTCTTCACTGATTTTAAAAACGGGCTGCATCCTTTCTTCTTTCTTTTTTGGCGAGCGCACGCAACGGTGGCGGTTTCTCCTTCACTCAACGGTATGCCTCTTTCACTTCATTTACGCTTTTATTCAATATTTCTTTGATTGAATGTTGTCTTGAATTTGATCCAATCCATATGACTGAATCAAAAACTGTCCCTGTCTCTTATTTGAATCGATTCACACTAAATCAATTCTGTCTCTTTCTCTATTTAAGTTCTCTAATTCGATTTCTACTTGATCAAATCGTGTCTTCCTCTATTTCTCTTTACTCGCTTATTCTGAATCGAATTTTGGGTTTCTTGACCGGTCTACTCACGGTCGGTTTCATTCTTAATTGATTCCCCTGAATCAATTTGCCTTTGTTGATCTCCTTATCAATTATATTCTCTTGATTGATTCCTCTGAATCAATCGCCTCTAGGTTTCTCTAACTTTCTCTGAATCCATCTTCACTCGATTGGTTCTTCTTTTGTTGATCGGTTTACTCCTGATCAATTTCTCTTCTCTGAACAATTCCTCTGAATCGTTGGTCTGTGGGTTCCCTAACACGTTCTGACCGGGCTGCTCACGGTCGTTCTTCTTCAATTGATTCTCTGAATCAATTGGTCTATCTTTTTATTGATCGTCTCTTGATCAACTCTTCTTTGGACGATTCCCTGAACCGTCTGTCAATTCTTCTCTCTTGAACAATTCTGCTGAATTGTCTATCAATTTGATACTCCTGATCAAATTGTTCTTCTCTTGATTGATTTCTCTAAATCAACCCGTCTCTATTGATCTTCTCTTGATCAATTCGTCTCTCTGAAACAATTCCCCTGAATTGTTTGTCAATTTGATGCCTTGATCAAATTGTTTTCTCTTGATTGATTTCTCTAAACCAATCCGTCTCTATTGATCTTTTCTTGATCAATTTCTCTCCGAAACAATTCCTATGAATCTGTTTCTGTCTCTCTTAATCTGATTCATTCTTGCACTCTTGCAAAACGATTCTTCTTGTTTGATTCAAGCCTCTGACGCTCTGATACCACTGTTGGCCCATTCGGATCATCTCGGGCTCGAATCAAACATGTCTAATGAACAAAACTCACACACACAAACTAACACTTTGTATATATGAATTATGTTAACCTTTACAATACATAGACACTTCTATTTATAGACAATTTCCTAACCATTGTGACTCTTCATGAAAGGTCACAACTTTCCATAATTAACTACTATTGTGACTTTTCCTAAGAGTCACACCCTTCCATAAATAACTTCTTATAACTGAAACTACCATTCGGTTAATAACTTTATTCTTGACATACTAGACCCCTTAACTTATAACTTTACAAACACAACTCCAAATACATAAACTAATAACACAACGACACTTGAACATGGATTAATTAATTAATATTCAACACCGTCAACCCATTACCCCAATATTTTTCTGGTTGGTGGGCTGGGTTGGTGTTGACAAGTTGTACGTCAAGATTGAAATTCCGGACCTGAAACTTTTTATGGGTCAGGTTAGGGTCATATATATTTGACCCACCAACACGAACCCATTAACAACCCTAATATTTTTAGGATTAGTAACTTCATTATTTTATATTTTAATATTTCATTTCCTATTCTAGTTTTCTAAGTCTGGTTTTGTTTACGACTATTCATCTTCCTGTATTAAAGACTAGCCCCTTTTGAATCGGGCCTGTTAGCTTAAGTGTTTTTCAATAAAGTTTCGAACTTCCAGATTCTATCATAAAGTCACTGATGGTTAATTTATGAGTTATGCGTGATACTATAAAAAGTCAATTTATTATTGTACTATATATAAGTCAATGCTTCTTGTTGCAGGTACCTCAGTTGATGGCTTATTTCTCCTTTTACTCTTTACTTGGATATACGTGGGACTCAAAAGGCGTCAGAATTTGAATCTTAGAGAAAAGTTTTTTAAGCAAAATGGTGGAATAATGTTGCAGCAAAGAATTTCTGGGGATGGGGGTTCTCAAATTCAAGCTAAGCTCTACACATTAAAAGAGCTCGAGAAGGCAACCAACAACTATGATCAGAGCATGATTATTGGAAAGGGTGGCTATGGCACAGTATTTAAAGGAATCCTACCTGATGAACAAGTAGTAGCCATAAAACAGTCCAGGGTAGTAGATCAAACCCAAACCCAAGTCGATCAATTTATCAATGAAGTGTTTATCCTTTCCCAAATCAATCACAGAAATGTAGTGAAGCTAATTGGTTGCTGCCTTGAAACGGAAGTTCCTTCATTAGTTTACGAATTTATTCCAAATGGCACCCTCTTTGATCACATTCACAATGAATCCAAGTCGAAGGTTATTACTTGGGACATCCGGCTGAAAATAACAACAGAGACGGCTGGAGCCCTTTCATATTTACACTTTGCAGCATCTGTCCCAATCATTCATCGAGATGTCAAGCCAATGAATATACTTATCGATAGTAGCTATGTAGCCAAAGTAGCTGATTTTGGAGCGTCAAGGCTAATTCCTACGGATCAGAAAGAACTGGCGACCATGGTACAAGGAACTCTTGGTTATTTGGATCCGGAGTACTTTCAAACAGGTCAGCTCACCAAAAAGAGCGACGTCTATAGTTTTGGAATAGTACTAGTGGAACTTTTGACCGGAAAAAAGATTGTTGACTTCAATAAACCAGAGAAAGAAAGGCATTTAACTAAATCTTTTATAGCTGCTTTAGAAAATGAGACTCTATTACATGTTCTTGTTGAAAATTTGGAACTAAAGGAAGCTCCTCATGATATCATCCTAGTTTCAAGGCTTGCACAAAGATGCTTACACCTTAAAGGAGAAGAAAGGCCTAACATGAAGGAAGTGGCATTAGAGTTGGAAGGAATATCGGCATCAATGATTGACAATTATCCATGGGTGAAAAGTACTTCTATTGAAAAAGAAACTAAATCTTTGCTCATTGGACCAAGTGAAGAGTATGAAGACACTGACAACGGCAATACAAACCCAGATGCTTTTTTTAGCATATGATCAACATTTTAAATGCTAGTGGCTTTATGCTACTTTAGGTATGTGCGTCATCATCATGTTATTTTGTCATTAGTTTTTGTCTCTTTATGTATGTTTCTGGACTTAGTCATTCTGTGTTGCCTGTTTAATGTTTTCAACTTTTCATTATGTTTTCTTTTGTTTTAAAAGTTAACTAGTATTATTACCTGTGCGTTGCCACACCGATTAAGTAAGTAATTCATTATGTATTATCTTTAATGTATCGTATCATGCTTCATACGCTTTATCCATGAGATTAAGTAAGTTATTCATCATGTATTATCATTAATCTATTATCTTTAATGTATCATATCCTGCTTCATACGCTTTATCCATGATGATGATGTTTTAAAACTTACATAGAAATAAAAGACTTGCGAATGTTTTCATAGTAGGAACAAAATAGGCATAGAAAAATGAAATTGTAATTTTTGTTTAGATAGATGATGTATCAAACTTATACATAAAAGACTTGTATCCAAAGTCTTTAAAAAGGTAAAGTAGGTGTTGTACGTTATCATAAGATGTTGTAAAAACCAATAAAAGTACTTCAACTGGAAAAAAAAATAAATCTTTGCTCAATGGACCAAGTGAAGAGTATGAAGACACTAAGACTATGAGGAGCAAGGCTTCCCTTTGAGGCTCCTCCTAGAGGCATCTCGCGACACGTGGCAGCTTAGTTATCAAAGGGCGTTCCCTACTTTTTGTGGAAGCAAGGCCTTATATATTAATGTCTCTCAAGGGACCCACAATTTATATAATTATATATTTTTGGTAGAATAGTACTTTGATATATTAATATTATGATGATATATATAAAGACAAAAAGCTTATGTTGATGTTGAGGTGGGACCAAGAGCAACAACTCTTTTCTTCTTTGACATTGGAGGCGTCCAAAATTCCACGTCATCTCTCCTTTCTCTCTCCCCTTGGAATATATCATATCATGCTTCATATGCTTTTTCCATGATGATGATGTTTTAAAACTTACATGGAAGTAAAAGACTTGTGAATTTTTACATAGTAGGAACAAAATAGGTTTAGAAAAATAACATTTGTATCAAGCTTATGCATAAAAAAACTTGTATCGAAAGTCTTTAAAAAGGTAAAGTAGGAGTTATACGTTATGCATAATATGTTGTAAAAACCAAATATGGTTTTTAGTATATAATATATATATAGGTAATATAAGAACCAACTTTTGTGGCTGGGACATATTTTCTTTCCTGTGACACCTTGTAACATGGAGGGATCATGGCTTAGGCCTACATATTCTAATTTGGCCGGTGGTTGGGTTTGTTGTATCTTTGTACTAGATTATTAATCCGTGTGACATGCGGGAGAATAACCCTAAATCGCAGTTAAAATGTGGTCCGAATCTCACACCTACATCAGTTGCACTAGTGGTTTATGTATACAGGGTGTACCAGCGGCTAACCCTCCACACCCCTAGTACATCTAATGTAAGGTCGGATCACGGTACTGGTATGCTCTCTAGGTATTGGTCGGGTATGTATACAGGGTGTACTAGCGGCTAACCCTCCACCTAACCAACACCCTTTAAGCAGCCCAGGGTAGTTACCACACTCTCACTACAAGTGCAATCACTGTTGTCAATAACTGTCGCAAGGCATGGCGGTAATCATAGAACAGTTGATCAGACTTTTCTATGATTATCGCTATGCGATACTAGTTAGCGCCATCACTTCATCTTGCTCTAATACACATAAATAATCACAATAACACCAAAAGCACACAGTCACCAAATGATAGTCATAATCAAAATAAACACAGGGATAATAAGTCCAAACAGGATATGAACTCAAAATATAAGCGACATTAGCACGTCTAGAATGCATCTATGATTCCTATCGTAAATGCTATACGTGGTTCTTAGGTTATAGTCTAGGCTTTTCCACCTAATTCTCTACAACCACGTCTCTGATACCATTCTGTAACACCCCACCATTGGCGGAAACATGAGGTGTCATGAAAAGTACAGCACGATATGGAATTACATAGATACTGCTAAATAAAATAGAATATAATAAATATATTTCCAGAAGTATGAGTTCAAGTCATAACAATGCTAAAATAGCTTATTACAACCAGATGCATAAAGCAATAAACCAAGGCATGAAGACTTAAGGTCTGACAATAATTAACGGAGCACTAATCTCCGAAATCCAAGCCTAGCATATCAGTCTTTATCCCTGATTAGCTTGAGTACCTGAAAAGTATACTAAAATGTGTCAACACAAAGGTTGGTGAGTTCGTAGGTTTTATGTCAAAAGTCTAGTCAAAGAAATAAGTCTTTTGTCAATTATTTTAAGCCTAAACAAGTAATAGTTCAATACATAACGAACAGAGTTACGCCATAATAAGTCCAAATGTCTCAATGTCTCAAAGTCCGGCCTTACGGTACCTGCCTTAGTCCAAAGTCTCAAAGTCTCAAGTCTCCAATACACACAAAAAGCCCGTCGATTAAGCACGTCATTAAGCACAACAACAAACACATAATCACATACATACAACAAGACAGAAGCACGTCAAATGACATAAGTAACTCTATACGCACAGGCTCAATACTGAACATAAACAGATTTCGACAAAACTGTTTAAAAAGAACAAGTATACTTTTGACCCCAAAACATGTAAAAAGAGAAGCTACGAAACTCACCGGAAAACAGCACAAGTATAAATATCCTAGATCAACGAACAAGAACACGAACAGTCAGATACACTTGAAACAAGCTCACTATCTGCCTAACAGTCCTACATTGTTCACAAGTCACTCCATAAGAACTTAATTAATTGCACAAGTCCATGTCTTATACTAGTGTCTTAGGAAATGCCATTATGTCTCGTCAAATGTCATAATATTTATAATAGTCTTATTGTGCTTATAAATTGTCCATGTAAAATGCTTCTTTTAATAATGTCACATTCGTAATGTTTATATCTTATCATATATTTATATGGAATATCATTATAAAATATGTTAAGTTCGATAAGTCATTGATAACTGTTATAGAAATGTATAATTTATATAATCTTTACAAAGTCTTTTTGGATATATATATTTAGTTATATGTCCATGCTAAATTTAATCCTCATATATATACATATGTTCATATCAATTTCAATTCTTGTATATATATATGTCTACTTAAATTAGTCTTTATAATATCCATATTAATTTCATTATTATAAATATTTGGATTAAATTTTAAACATGGTTCAAATTAATTAAAATCCAAATCTAATATTTGACCAAAAGTACTTTAATTTTGACTTTGACCAAAACCCTAATTTTGACTTTACCAATCCTTAACCAATTTTTACCAAAAGAACCCAAATTATCCAACTCTAATTTCCCCAAAATGACCAATTTAGACAAAAGGGTAATCTGCCCTTTGACCGGCATTGATCGAACCGAAAATCATCAACAAGCCTATATCTAATCGAAAAGGACAAGATTCCAAGGTGATACATGGGACTAGAACTCGGATCTAAACTACATCTAAGCAAAAACGACCCATACAACTCGAAAAATCACATATAGACTCGTTTTATCAACTTTTCGGTTCATAAACGTGTTCTAAAGGACCGAAAATTCAAAGCACATATCAAATGTAGACATTAACATGGACTTCAGATCTTGAAGGATTTCGGGTATAAGTTTCCGTATCTAATGAATCTTACACAAATACATCTCGAATTTCAATAATTTTCGGGTATAGTTCTCGGTTTTGAAAGATTTCGATCCATATATGCTCATATACATACCCAAAACTGAATTTTATTCATATATTTGTAAGGATTTCGGATCTAAATATATATATATATATACAATATTCCGATATATATATAAGATTTTCGGGTATGTTTATACAACCGAATATATATATATATAAAGTATGAAAAATTTCGGATCCATATCTATATTTTCTTATAGAAAAGTCGATTTATACATAATCAAAGATGAATTTTTTGGATATATATATATAGCCGTGATGTATATACGAAAAATCTTAATTTTTGATGAAGAACAACCGAATCAAACATTGATCTATGCCATTCTTACCACAATCTAAATGAAAATAGAAGAAGATGATGAAGATCGATCATGTTTGGTGGTGGTTTGTTGAGAGGGAGAGAGGGGGAGGGGGACGGCTGGGAAAGAAAGAGGGAGAAGAGTGAGAGTGGAAAGTGAGAAATGAGGGATTAGGGTTAGGGTTAGTAGGGTTTTGTTCCTTCCTAAACCTACTTTGGCCGACTTTGACCTTCTTTGACCTCATTAAAACTCGTTTGACTCAACCATTCAAGAAAACTCGTGACTCCTAAATTCATTTTATCAACATAGTTGAATGTAACTTTCAATAGCTTTCTAACGGTTATAAACATGTCTATATTTGTTTATTAAATCCTTAATTAATTTAATTTTAAGTATTTTACTTAATTTGACATTTTCACAAGACAACTAGTATTCCTCTTATTCTCGAGTCCACGTGCAATTTTTCTAAAGTCTAAATGCTTATAAAGCCCGAAATAAACACAAATCCATTTATTTCATGATAAAGTCTTAAAGTCCAAAGGCGTACATAAACGAAACGAACTAAAAATGACCGGAAAGTGCTTTGGAAAATACACTCAGATGACGGTTGTCACATGTTGACTTGTAATTGATGGTGTATCCACCGTCACCTAGGATAAAGCTTCACCCTAGGAAGGCTAAGAGGTCACCCAGGGTATTGCACAACCCGGATTAAAGAAGATAAACATAAAGAGATACGATCATATTACTTTCTTAAATAAGGGAGATCGTTGCCAAAGATAACGAACGCGTATGGAGACTTATTCTCCACGAAAAACCACTATAAAGGGGGGGAAACCCTAAATCATAATCATCATACTCATTACGAGAAAAACCCTAAAAACACATACTAGATCTCCGGGAAAAACCCTAAAGGGCAGTTTGGTTCACAAAATATTTTTGATTGAATTGGAATTTGTTAAAGGAATTGGAATGCGAGAGAATTGGAATATGAAAGTTTTAAACTCTGACTTGTGTTTGGTTGACAGAACTTAATGGAATTCAGTTAAAATAATTTTTATATATACAATATCAAATGACAAAAATACGTCACCGCAGTAGAGTTTAACCACCAAGTTCGGGATGGATTGGTGTGGTTCCTCTACGCCTAGGACACCAGAATATCGAACCATGAACGAAGAAAGGCATGAGATAAAATAGTGATTGCGAGGGTCTATTTTGATAGATAGAGATAGACAGGAACTGAGCAATAAGAACAGAATACCAAAGGCTTACTCCCATTTCTCTCTACTCTATCTATGAAGGCTATAAGGATCGACAGAAAGCTAGGGTTTTTCTTCTCACTTATTATCTAGAGTTAACGATATCTCGCTTAAGGAGATATCTAGCCATGCAAAGGGCTGATTATTTAGAACCCTTTTTGCTCATAAGATAAGTAAGAAAGCGTTGGTGGGATTGGCGGGATGATGATGAGTATATAAATCAATAAAGAAGAAATGGCAAGATAATGGAAAACTGGAGCATTTTCTGCATCGGTGGATGTAGGCATCGCCCTTTACTTTTGTTCTTCCCCCCGATTTTTGCCCTATCACCAGTGGTTACTCCCGATCCGAAGCACCCCTTTTCCATTCATAGAGAGATCCAATCGTCAAAATCAATAAAAAGGCCATCATGGACCAAGATCCAAAGGGATCAATCTTGTTGGGAGGTACTGCCCAAGGAAAGGAAAAGGTGACTTCCGGATCAGGGATAATAAATAAAATAGAAACAAGATAAAATCGTATATCAAAACGAGTTCTGGCATCACCGAAAGGATCGAAACCACATTCGTAGGCCGACAATTTTTCTGGATAGGTCGAACTATTGGAAGCAAATGGAAAAGGAACACCGAGTGGGATCAAAGAAACTAGCGGACTGATCACTAAATAGATACAAATAGGTGCAAATTCTGACATCACCACAGCCCACTCTGCTTCCCAATTCTCATCACGTAGTTGGCTTAACGCATACACCTCGGAATATACCGCTTCTTATGCTTGTGCCTATTTTACCTCTGATGAGTATGGGTCTACGAACGTCAATCAGCCAGCGCCTTCTTCCTCCTCGTATACCTTTTTACTATCTCTAACAACGGAGGGATCCGAATCGGACCTAAATGGGAATGACATAAAAAGTCTTTTTCAAAACCTAGCATTAAGGGCGTTACGACGATATATGAGAGGAATGGAGAAAGACTCGTGATTGGTGTGGAGGGGAAGGTCTGTTTATAATATAGATCAAGAAAGAGTCGTCTCATTTCCTTACTTCTTCGGATCGGGAGTAACCACCGGTGATAGGGCAAAAATCGGGGGGAAGAACAAAAGTAAAGAGCGATGCCTACATTAAATCAATTGATTAAAGATGATGGATAAGTAGTCGTCTCTTACTATATTCCTTCCTAAGTAAAAAAGATAGCAAAAGCTACCCAACCTACTAGATCCTTTACATAAAAATAAGGGTAAAAAACAATTTTATCCATCTCTGAATGTACACCCAATGGATTATTTGATCCATATTGATGCAATGCGGCCAGATGAAGAAGACTGGCGCCTATGGATTGCTTTTTTCGCCTCTTTCGCCGTCAAAGTGCCTATGGTACCAGTTCATATTTGGTTACCCGAAGCTCATGTAGAGGCACCTACGGCAGGATCCGTCTTCTTGGCGAATTCTTTTAAAATTGGGAACCTCCGGCTTTTTAAGATTTTCAATACCCATGTTTCCTGAAGCGACACTTTGTTTCACTCCTTTCATTTATACTTTAAGCGCGATTGCTATAATATATACTTCCTTGACCATTTTAAGACAGATCGATCTTAAGAAGATCATTGCTTACTCCTCAGTAGCTCATATGAATCTGGTGACTATTGGTATGTTTAGTCTGAACATACAGGGAATTGAGAGCACATCCTTACCTAGACCTACATTGAACTAAATACGTTAAGCATATAGTTGCATTTTCATGCTAACCGAAAGTTGAATCAAGTATATCCTACTGAGCTCAAGAGATGAAGGGTAATTCTTTCTTTTTTAGGATGGATTCGATCCCACCTTTCCAGTCCTTGTTATATTTTCCAAAATAATGTTTCATTTTCATTTTTGTCTTTATAACATATATATATATATATATAAGGGATTAGTTTCCTGAAATGTAACTATCTTTGACCGAATGTCTATAGTAGGAAAAAACTAAAGTTATGTGTATTGTATGTAAGTAACTTGAAAAAATGTTTATTATATGTAAGAAACATACGTGGCAACCATATACAGGTGCCACTTGTCAGATTTTAATTGGTTGAAACGAAATTCTTAGATACAATAAACATTATTTCAAAGTTGTTTACAGACAATACACACAACTTTAGTTATTTCCTACTATAGACATTCGTTCAAAGTTTCTTACATTTGAGGAAACTAATCCCTATATATACGAAGTATCCCAATAACAAATAATTATGAATATAATAAAAATAAAAATAAATAATAATAATAATAAAAATCATAAATAGGATAGATCTAGATATATGATATACTGATAAACCATTACACCACATGGCCCCAATTGTTTTCCCAACAAACCCATTGTCATCTCCATCTTTTCTGTCTTCCAAGATTCTCAACCATATTATTGATTTCAAATCTCAATTATAAACAAGAAAAAAGGATGATATATTTATTATAGTCACACTAAGTTATTTTCCCTTTCACACTCACAAGAAAAGAGGATGATATAAACAACATCGATGTTTAAGTAGAAACAACATGTTTGTAATTTTTTGAGAGGAAGGGTCTTTTTGTCAAAAGGTGTGAATTCCATTGAAATTGAAACGTTGCATTGGATATATGAAGGATTTGTGAATTCTGTGTTTTAAGGATTTTGAAGGAAAATTCTAAATTCCAATTCCATTGTTTTCTCCAACCAAACACAAGAAAGCATGGAATTTAAATTCCAATTCCAAAGAATTGTTAAGAATTCAGTGAACCAAACACCACCTAAGAGATCTAAACACATCTAAACTGGCGTACAAGGGAGAAAAACTCCTACCAATAGGGAATTGCCGTCCAATCCATCAAACACCTCCAAATCACTTAACCTAATTAGCTATACAAACAATTGGCGCCATCCTCGGGACAACCGCTACTCAGCACCACAACCTCTACCGAAAAAGGTTAAAATCCGGAAAAAAATTTTCTCACAAAAAAAAACACACAAAAACGTTCAGATTCCTTGTTTCAACACTAAGATCCCAATAATATATGCCGACATAGATTCTAGCAAAGCAAGCATGAAACGAAAAGATCCAAAAGACTCATAAATCCAATCAAGTGATCTATGTTTTCTCGCTTTGAAAGACAAAAAAGCCAGCAAAGACCCACTGATAATACAAGCACAGATATTCGATATTTCGGTGCGAAGGGTATATATTGATAACGGAAGCGAATGCGACATCATATATGAACATTGCTTCCTGCAATTACCAAAGGTGATAAAGGCAAGAATGACAAACCCCACAGGCCCACTCGCAGGATTTGCCGGAAACCGCGTATAGCCCCTGGGGAAATAGATCTTGATGTCACCCTGGGGAACCCTCCGTTTGCACGAATCGAGACCCTAGATTTCACCGTAGTGTGAGCACCCTCACCATATAACCTCCTCCTGGGAAGACCAACAATTCAACGAATGGAAATGGTAGCTAAACTTTATATCATCCGTCTTGATGAAGTGATACAATATGTAGGATTGCACTAATTTAATAATTCAAAGTTGATTTTAATTATCGTTGTGTCGAGATCTTGATGATTTAACTCCTTATTAATTATTATTTTGATATTGGTGGCATGCGTGTTCTTCGTTAGTGGTACTAGTTAAATACGTATGTGATTTTCTATTATTTGTTTGTCTATAAACAGTTATCATTAGTTCATGGTATGATAGTGAATGTCATTTAATAAAAGGAGCTATTTTGTCAACGTGTTGTGTAACGGTTGGTGGTACCACGTTATCTTCACATAGGTACAATTGTTTATTTGATAGTCAAAAAAACTAGTTGGTTAGGGAAATTGTTTTAAGCGTTGGTGGTACTAGCTTTTACAAAGGAACTGATTAATTAGGTGATTTAAATGATTTTACAAACGTTGGTGGTACCAGTTTGTGTCTTTGTTTTGTCACGATTATCTTTATCAACTTAATTTGAATTTGAACTTCATTAATGTGCAATCCTAACATGTTGTTAAGCAAGGTCAAGACGGATGACTTTTAAATCTCTTGAGTTATAAATTACAACCAAAATTCTCTTTTTGATTAATCCTGAGGGATTACTGACTTTTTTTTACTAACTTTTGCAAAGTGGCAACTTGGCCATAAAAACCCTCTTTCTTTTGAATCATTTTACTTTAACAATTGCTTAACAAAGTCCTTGTGAACAATCTCGGATTTACCGGTTTACTATACTGCATACGAACGGGTTCACTGCCCATAAGTGTGTTGTAGTCAGTTTTCTAGTAATTCATGTCTATAAATTTTATCACTCGATTTCACACATCACCCGGTAATGGTAAAGAAAGGAGAGGGAGGCTGGAGAATGTGTGTAGATTTCATAGATATAAATAAGGCATGCCCAAAAGACTGTTATTCGTTACTAGAAATAGATTGGAAAATCAAATCTTTAGCAGAACATAAATGGAAGTGTTTCCTAGACGCCTATAAAGGATACCATCAAATACAAATGGCTAAGGAAGACGAAGAAAAGACATCTTTTCACACAAGCAAAGGAACATTCTGTTACACAAAGATGCCATTTAGACTAAGGAACGCAGGAGCAACCTACCAGCGACTTGTAGACAAAGCTTTCCACCAGCAAATTGGGCGTTATCTAGAGGTCTAACTAGACGACATGGTCATCAAAAGCAGAACGGAGGAAGAACTATTTGCAGATATCCAAGAAACCTTCGACACACTAAGAAAGATAAAAATGAAGCTCAACCCTAAAAAATGCTCTTTTGGAATGGAAATTGGGAAATTCCTAGGATACTATATCTCAGATAAGGGAATCCAAGCAAACCCATCTAAGGTAAATAAGATACTCGAATTACCAGCTCCAAAGACAGTAAAAGAGGTGCAAAGCCTAAACGGAAAACTCGCAGCATTAAGTCGTTTTCTCTCAAAAGGAGTGGATAGGCAACTCCCATTTTTCAAGGCGATAAAGAGCTGCGGGGCCAAAAAAGGATTCGAATGGACAAAGGAGGCCGACGAAGCATTCGAACAAATGAAAAAGCACATAGCAGAACTCCCCACCTTGACATCCCCCAAGAAAGGAGAAACCCTGTTTATATATCTCGCAGCCTCCGCAGAATGTGTTAGCGTAGTTCTATTAACAAGCTAGCCTCATTAACATTCGAACACCTGGGGAAGAAAGTACTAATAGAGGTCCTGAAAGAAAGATCCATATATGAGAAACAGGTGCACGATTTAGTTAAAGAAGAAGGAAAAAACTGGATGACCCCGATAACCGAATATTTGGTGAGCGGAATACTGCTAGAGGACGAAAACGAAGCAAGGAAAATAAGAATTAAAGCCCCACAATACAAGTTGATGGACGGAAACCTTTACAAGAAGGCATTTTTGACCCCATGGTTACGCTGCGTGGGACCCAAACAGGCAGAGACAATAGCTTTTGAAATCAATGAAGGAATCTGCGGACTACATACAGGACCCAGATCAGTAGCAACAAAAGCACTACGCCTAGGGTATTTTTGGCCATCAATGCATAGAGACGCAGCCAAGCTTTTGCAAAATTGTGAAACATGTCAACTACACGCAAACGTCCCAAGACTACCAAAGCAGGACATGACGTCAGTAACATCTGCATGGCCATTTACAAAGTGGGGAATTGATATAGTAGGGCCACTACCAAAAGCACCAGGAAATGTAAAGTTTCTTATTGTGGCTATTGATTATTTCACAAAATGGGTAGAAGCAAAACCAGTGGCAACAATAAATGGAAAGACAATTGAGAATTTTGTCTGGGAATATATAATATATCGCTTTGGGTTACCACAAATGATTGTCTCAAACAATGGGAAACAATTTGCGGAGGGTACGTTCACAGAAATGTGTCAAAGGCTAAACATAAAGCAATCCTTGACATCAGTTTATCACCCACAAGGTAATGGACAAGTAGAGGCAATCAACAAGCAGATTATGAAAGGTATGGAAAAAAGGCTGGGACATAGCCACAGTGGCTGGGTGGATGAACTACCACTGGTACTCTGGGCACATCGTACAACACCCAAACAAAGCAATAGGGAAACCCCATTCTCCCTAACCTTTGGATCAGAAGCAGTCTTGCCTACGGAAATAGAAGTCTCCACATGTCGAATGGCAAACGTAAATGAAGATGATAATAATACAGAAATGCGTATAAACCTCGACCTTTTGGAGGAAATAAGGGAAATTACTTCAATCAGGGAGGCTGCGTATAAGCAAAGAATTGAGAAATATTACAAAAAAAAAGTTCACCCAGACAGTTTCAAAGTCGGTGATTACGTCCTCCGGCTCAACAACGCAAGCCAAGTGGAATACCTGGGGAAAATGGGACCAACGTGGGAAGGACCATATAAAGTTGATAAAGTAATTGGAAATGGCGCCTACAAGCTTTCAACAACAAATGAAAACCGCGTTAGCAGGACATGGAACGCAACAAATCTGCGTAAGTTTTATTGTTAAATATATATATATATAATATATGTATATGCATAAATATAAAGAGAAAAGAAGAGAATATCTTCAACTCTTACGAGCAAATAAAGGTTCTATTTCAATTAAAGTGCACTACTTAAAAATTACAGGCCTGAAATGTAACACCCCAACAAGGCGGAATAATGAGATATCACAAGAAAAGCACAGCATGACATGGAAATTAAGTAGAGACAAATCTAGATGCTTAAAAGGATTGGTAATCCATACAATTTAATCAAATACAAGTCCATGACCATTCAAAAATGTATAAGGAGCACGACCATCAAACGTTTACAAAAGAGGGTACAAAAGATGGTATATGATCCTAATCATAACCCATAAGTGGGAACAATGAATCACGGATTCACTGTAAAGTCCAAGTCCAGTCCTAGCATGCAAACAATCAATCATCATCCAACATGTCTTTGATTCACCTGTTAACCTGAAAAGTGTACTAAAACTGGTCAACATAAAGTTGGTGAGTTCGTAGGTTTAGATAAAGAGATCAAATGTGTCGCGATAGCAACCGTTAACGTTACACGAGGATTAGTATATCTAATCATGTCCACACAAATCAACACAAGTCAATGTTTAACAATATTGATAACCGGCACCACTTACATGATGAACAATGCATAAAATACGTTTCCTGACACGACTTACATAATGATTAATGCGTAGTAACCGACACGACTTACATGATAAACACGATCTGGGCTGTTTCCCTCTCGACTTTGGATCTTAGCACCCAAAAAGTTTGTCTGTACAAACGATCTAGGCCTGTATTCGGAGTTTCCTTGGGGTTGGTAAGGCGAAATGGGGCCACCCTAGCCCAGCTCCTCGGCCTATAGTAAGTGAATGATAGGGTATGGGGTTCCGGGTCTTTTTCCAGCCAAAATTGACCTAACCCGGCATTAGAAATGACGATATCCACAATGTTTCCTTCATTTTTGGATAAATATCCCGATCTGATCGATGGGCGCATCAAATACCAAGATGATCTACCTGATAATGACTGATAACTATAGCAATAACTATTAAAAAGGACTCTCCTAAGAGTAACCTTCAAGAATAAGGCATGAACGAACTCCAATTGTCCGCACCGGACTCCAAGAAAATACAATAAGACTACTAAGACTACAAGGATAAATAAAGAAAGTAGAGTAGTTCTTACTCTTTTTTGCATTTTTTCTTATTTCTGAAAATGATTCCGAGAAACGACCAGCGCGGTTGTTCGTATTTCATTTTCTTTTTCCCTTAGAAAGCACTCACTAAGTTACTTACGGAATCTCAAATATCTCTCGCTTCTTCAGCTTGTTCCTGTTCGTCTATTCAGGAAGGGGCAGGCAGCCCACATACATGAAGAGAAGAATAGAGAGGTTCAAGTAGTTGATCCTCTTCCTCAATGAGTCTTTCATTGGAGGGTAACAATGCCTTGTTTAAAGACCGAAGGGACTAGAACAATAGAGCTCTTACTCATAGTAGTAGCCACAGCTTGTTTATCTTGTTCTACAGGGACGGGATCGAACCGTCATTCCAGGATTTGCAGTCCGATACATTTCCATTATGTTACCTAGCCAAACCCGCCACCTCATGTGCCAAAGTAAAATGCGTAGTAACCGGTACGACTTACATGATAAACAATGCGTGAAAATACGTACCTGGCACGACTTACATAATAAATAATGCGTAATAAACCGGCACGACTTACATGATGAACAATGCGTAATCATAACACATGCAATCATGTGAACAAGCAAATCAAGTAAGTAATCATCATCTCGTTCAATATCATAATCAATCATATCAACTAACAAGCATTTAACAAACGAGTACACTTTCCACCCCAAATAACGTAAACGTAGGGGCTACGAAACTCACCTTGGCCTTGAACGTTGGTAGAAGGTGACTAAGCGGGTAAGCGGGGAGCACAACGGTCACAACCCTATTATAACACCATTTCATCATCACAACGGACGCATTATGTTTTTAAGATGTCTAAAAAGGATTATTAATAAACAGAAGTACTAATATTAATTATCATTTTGTAGAAAGTCATGTAGTACGTAAATCAATATTTACAAAATATAGGCTAAATTAAAGGTTAATGAAATAAATCTTAAATTATTCCTTAGATATAAAATTCTTTAAAGATAAAGGTAAAAACTGAAACTTGTAACAATTTTGTGGGGTGAAACTGAAAAAAAGTAATTAAATGGGTCTTCTTCTTCAATTGAAAACCTGCAAATAAACATAGAAAAGGAGGTTCCAAGCTCAATTTCACAGGGGTTCAAATATAATCTATTTATAACCTTCTAACAAAATTTAAATTCGAAGGGTGGTCCATTGAACCCCCTAAGCATAAGCTAGAACCACCATTGCCTATATGTAAGCTTTAGCTCTGCCACGTTTGTTGTCCAGTGACAATGTTGGGAAGATAAAAGGGTTGAAACCAGGTTCTCGTGGATTCCATATTCAGGCTATTCGTGGCACTTCTAATTGCTTGGTAGATTTATCATTTTGGTCACTCGGTTGTTCATGCTTAAAGAATATGCTTTCCATTGGTTTCTTAATAATCTTGCTGTTGATGTAAGAAATAAATGTAATTTTTTTTGTATTGTAATTGAAGGTGCGTTTTGACTTGCTATTATCTGCTAGAATGGATTAAGGAAAGGGGAAAAATGAAAACACTTGAGAACGTATGTGGCATTATCAAGACATGACAATACACGAAGGTTTTAGTCCATCTCGCCGAGGATCTAGATTGTCCATGTTGTCAAAAAGTTGCATTTGAATTTTGATATCTTTTTGAACTTCAGTAAATTTGTTTTACCTTGTATTAAATATTTGTATCTTACGTACATGATTATCTATGTCATGATACATTATATGAATTATATGATTCAATGCAACTTTTTGAAGTACGTTCCCAAAATAAATATCATGTCGCAAACTATCGTCGTCACAACATCTTTAAGCATTGTAAATTACCACCGCTGCAACATTTTTTTAGTGTGTATTAAGTGTTAGAGTGTATTGAGTATTAACTTTTCGATCCCCTTCCTATTTTTGTTTAAAGAACTATTTGATCCACTTTGTACAAACGATGTTGACAATGTCGGTTTCTCACATGTATATATTTGCCTATTTGGACAAGCTGCAGCTGTCAAATCAATTAAACTACCAAAATGCTTCTATTGATCGATCTCATGAACATAAGCTGATCGATCCTCCTTGTAACTAAATTTCATCCATTAAATAAAATGGTTTATGATTAATTTCGCTACTTAACTTTTATTTGTTAACTCCATGTCTGTTTGTATATTGCTACTTTCAATGTGTGTATCCCTTATTTCCCCAGTATTTCTCGACATGTAAATCAACAATATGACAAAATTCTCAACATTAGCGTACACTTTTGATAAAATTGCCTCCGGAAATTTCACCACGTATGTAATAGCCATAAAATTTGGAAATGCATTACACTTTTATATTTTGGTAATTTCAGTTGTCCTATTTAAAGACTTTTTGAGTTAGTCGATCGTCCGTCTGAACAGTGATCTGCTTGGTCATATAAAAAATAGGTTTCAAGATTGAATGAACTTGTGTCCCAAGATTCTTTAATCTTTGATGTTCAAGTCTTCACTGTTTAAGTCGGAGTATTTTGATTGGAAGGACAATTTCATCAAGCTTCTTTTGTACACAAGTTGCTTTCGATTAGACTCCCCCCTTTCTGCTATCACCCAATTACAACTCTCTAATGAAAATTATTTTTTGCTGGCTTTCAATATTAAAAATCGCTTTCAAAGGATAGAGATGCATTCCAATTCAGATGAATGTTGACTTTTTTTCAAATCAACATATACTCTGTCTGATGCATATTTTATTGAGCAAAATACAACTTGCTTAGAAGACAGCCTTATTTCATCAACAGATGGCATGTTGTGGATGAATCATGTTAAAAAGTTAAGTTGACATATTTGCTATAATTACTTGCACTGATCAAGTATACAAGTGAATAAGAAATTATAATTATTAGAGATTCACATTGTTTAATGATTGTCAAACAAGAATGAAGTAAAAAGGAAACCACCTCTTCAACAAACATATAGCCAAGTTGGAGCTTTGGGAGCCAATTCTCCAGTACTTTGTTCGAACAATTGACCAAGCTGATCCTATAGCAACGTTCGTCCTCTTATAAAATCCCTACCATCAGCCTTTGTAAATTCATACTACCTACTAATACCCAAAATCCTTTATTCATACACACTCACAAAGCAAACATGAATTCGCGAATACTACTAGTAGCAGTAGTAGTGGTGGTAGTAGCAATGACCTCTTTGGCGCCAGTAACTTCGAAGCAAAGTACAGATTGTGAAAGATCATGTGGTGATATTGATATTCCATACCCGTTTGGTTTAGAAGACGGATGCTACCACAGTAGAGATTTTCTTGTGACTTGTGATCGATCATCTGGCACTCCCGTACTTTTCCTTAGAGATAGCAATATTACTCTAAATAATATGTATCCTGCTGACAGTGAAATAAGGGTTATGGGTAATGTTGCCCATGTTTGCTACGACAGCCCTGATAATGAAACACTCAGCAACGCATGGCTGAATTTAAATAACTTCTGGATCTCAGATACTAACAGCTTTGTTGCCATTGGGTGTCAGACAGACGCATATGTTATAGGAAGAAAAGATACAAACCAGATCATTACTGGATGCGTTTCTACATGTAATGATAGCAACATCAGTGATATCACAAATGGATCTTGCTCTGGTACTGGCTGTTGTGAATTTACAATTCCAGAAGGGTTGGGCTATTCACAAGTGAGACTGACTAGCAACAATACAATGACATTGAATCCTTGTAGCCATGCTTTTGTCGTTGAAGAAGGGGGGTACAACTTTTCTTCCACTGATCTTCTTGATTTTGGAAGTGAGAAGATGCCGATGAAACTTGTCTGGGCAATAATAGATGGAGACAAGACTTGTCACACGAGTAACGCATCGGATGATTTCTTATGTAAAGGAAATAGTGAGTGCGACCAAGAATATGTTGGTCCTGGATATCGTTGTTATTGCATGGAGGGTTATGATGGCAACCCATATATCAAAGATAACTGCACAAGTAAGTGTAAATCCCCTATATATATATAACACTAACATGAACAGAAAACGTAGTTTATTTGTTCCCACCATTCTGACGTGTTTTGGTGTTCTCGTGTTAATCCCACCCTATATATAGGTGCTTTTTAGTTTTCCTCTTTAGTTTAGTCCTTGTTGCACTAGACTTTGTCAATAACTACATGTTTCGATCACCACTTGCTATACTACAGATATTGATGAATGTAAAGACGGAACTCATGATTGCGAAGATTGGGATATATGCACTGATACTGTAGGAAGCTATATTTGCACTACAAAAGGATTACCTATTATTCAGATTTGTGTAGGTAAGCAAGGTCACTGATTGTGCGATGGGCTGGATACACTAAAAACTCAACATATTATTGTGTTATATTAAAGTCAATGCTTCTTCTTGCAGGTATCTCAGTTGTTGGTTTATTTTTGCTTTTACTCTTTACCTGGATATACTTGGGACTTAAAAGGCGTAAGAATTTGATTCTAAGAGAAAAGTTTTTTAAGCAAAATGGCGGAATAATGTTGCAGCAAAGAATTTCCGGTGATGGGAGTTCTCAAATTCAAGCTATACTCTTTACGGTAGAAGAGCTTGAAAAGGCAACCAACAACTATGATCAGAGCAGGATCATTGGAAAGGGTGGTTTTGGAACGGTATTTAAAGGAGTTCTACCTGATGACAGAATAGTTGCCATAAAAATGTCCAAGATAGTAGATCAAACTCAAACCCAAGTCGATCAGTTTATTAATGAAGTTGTTATCCTTTCTCAAATAAATCACAGAAATGTGGTGAAGCTTATTGGTTGCTGCCTGGAAACAGAGATTCCTTCATTAGTTTATGAATTTATTCCAAATGGCACTCTCTTTGATCACATCCACAATGAATGCAAGTCGAAGGCTATTACTTGGGATATCCGGCTGAGAATAGTAACAGAAACGGCTGGAGCACTTTCATATTTACACTCTGCAGCTTCTGTTCCAATCATTCATCGAGATGTGAAGCCCATGAATATACTTATTGATAGTAGCTATGTAGCAAAAGTAGCTGATTTTGGAGCTTCAAAGCTAATCCCTATGGATCAGAATGAATTGGCAACACTGGTGCAAGGAACACTTGGCTACTTGGATCCTGAATACTTGCAGACAAATCAGCTAACTGAAAAGAGCGATGTTTATAGTTTTGGGGTAGTACTAGTAGAACTTTTGACCGGAAAGAAGATTATTAACTTCGAAAGGCCAGAGAAAGAAAGGAATTTAACCAAACATTTTATAGCTTCTATAGACAATGAGACTCTATTAGAGGTTCTTGATGAAAACTTGCAACTAAAGGAAGTTCCTCATGATATCATCCTAGTTTCAAGGCTTGCCCAAAGATGCTTGCACCTTAAAGGAGACGAAAGGCCTACCATGAAGGAAGTGGCATTAGAGCTAGAAGGAATATCGGCATCAATGATTGACAAGCATCCATGGGTGAAAAGCACTTCAAGTGAAGAAGCAACTGAATATTTGCTTAACGGACCAAGTGAAAACTATGAAGACACTGATGACACCGATTCAAGCACATCAACTTTTTATAGCATGATCTGCAAGCCTAAGATAACACCAATGGCTAGTGGTGGGTATAGGTAGGGACTTCTGTTTTTTGTTGTTGCTGCTGTAGTTAGGAATGACCATAGCCAGCATATGATTATCAATCATCTTATGTAATTACTAGATTTTTTGTACGTAATTTGTACCATTTGGTGCAAATTATTATAGTGCTTTAAGATTGTAAGAAGGCTAAGCCAGAATTATGTTTCAAATAATTTTTTTATGGATATTGTTGGTTTTTTCCACGCCGTTTGGTAAATTTATTAGGCCATGTTAATATCAAAACATGGTATTTGAAAGCATTAAAAAGTTATAAAAGTGTATGGACCAAAAAGTAAAATGTATTTAATTTCAGAGTGGGAGTAAGAATAAACTGAAAATTGTATCTTAAATGGAATATCCTATTGGAGTCTGGTTTATAAAATTGTTAGAAAAACAAAGAAATATTAAAAACGAAATGACAGAAAAAGTTATTAGTTAAAATTGAGGGACAAAAATGAGAACTACTTGAACTCTCAAGTCTAGTGGGGAACAACGAGAGATGTAGTTGTAACTAATTGTGCAACATAATACGTAGAAGAACCTATTGTACTATGGTAAAAATATAATGAACTATTTATTTTCATGACAGATTTAAATTTTGGATGGGCATTGGTCTCTATTGCCCCCTTTGCTATTGCGCCCCTTTTAGGGGATGTTTGGTATTGCGATTACAAAATAAATTTTGCGTTTTCGATATAGATTATGCGTTTTCAAAACTATGTTTTGAAGAACATGCATGTACATGCTTCTCCAAAACCTCGTTTTCATAGCAAGATAATCACTTTTTCATACAAACACTTTTTTAAAGTATTTGCGTTTTACAAACGTAATAATTAGATAATCCCTTCAAAACGTAATGTCAAACACCCTCTTAATCCTGCTTCTGACTAGTATTACGTTGTATATGAGTAACACATGCTTAATATAGGCATATGGCACAACAATAATCTTCATTGTAAAAATGGTATTGGGTGGGTACCACTGAACCCATGTACCCTTTGGGTACAATGCCTGGGATGTCTCCCAGGTGAAAATACCCCAGGGAACTAGGTGGGAACAGGATTCGAACCCGCGACTTACAGTCTGCCTAGAACCCCTTTTAAAGGGCGATAACCACTGGGCTGTTAGAGGATATGGAAGAGTTTATGTTAGTTGTATGTTATAGTTGTATGTTTGTGATGCCATATCAATTTTTGATTATGTTTCAGATTTCCAGATTTTCAGCAATTTATACTCATTACATCCTTGTGTTAATTTTTTTTACAAATGATCCCACATGGAATCGAACAGGGATGTGAGGTTTACGAGAATGCATAATTAACAACTGAACTACAAGTCCGTTTGATTTCAATACTCAAAACAAATATCAATAATATGTGGGGAGTACACGAGAATTGCGTTCCCAAAAACATGTGATACAAATTAAATTTTACAAAAAATTAAAATAATCTCACCAAAAAGCTTTGATAATTAAAATTTTTTATAATCACTTGAAGGATTTTAAGAATATAATAGATTCGTCTTAGAGGGTGTTTGGAATGACGTATTGAATAAATTATCTGATTATTACGTTTACAAAACATAAATAATCTATAAAAAGTGGTTGGCTATAAAATGATTGTTTGAGTTTGTTTAAAGAGAAAACACAATTTTGGAAAAACAAGTAAGGACATGCTTATTTTCCAAACGCAATTTTGTAAACGTAAAATCTAATTTGACAACGCAATCCCAAACACCCTATTAAACTATATATTTAACGACTAAACTATAAATCTATCCCATGCAATGCATGCTAGCTACTTGTGTTTCAAGGACATAAGATTAAAATGCTTTGAATCAATAACTAAAAATGCTTCAATGTGATTTTTCTTTGGATAAATTGATCAAATCGCCCAAGATTCAAGCCAATATGGCTATATGCTAAACTATTAAATTTCCAAATATTGATATTTTATAAGCTTTTGGTTTAAATAAATATTTAATTCCATCATTTTAATGTGATTTAATCCGTAGTTTGTTTTTTACATAAACTAAAACAGACATTGCAATCTTTTCCTTATGTTTTGAAATATTAGTTTATCCTTTGTTTCAATTATCAATAATTTTTGTACTGAATAACCGTCATATATGTAAGCAACATCATCAGTATTTCAGTAATATACTTAGTTATTTCAGTAATCATCAATATATATATATATATATATATATCTTTTATGAACACATACTAACTTATTTAAAAAAAATTGTTTTTGTTAAGCATTATATATTTATATTTCATCTATTTACACGTTAAATTATTGAGTCGTGCATCAAACTATGTGGAATTACTCTTTTTTTACAACCAAGATTTTTGTTCAATTGTCATTTTTCTCATATTTTGTGTTTTTTTATGCCATGTAGATATTTTTTTTTGAACAGCATGCCATGAAGACTTATACATATTTATTTCCATTAAACATATGAATAAATAATATTGAGTCAAATATGTTAACACACAAATTAATTAAGGACTCACTTTAGGAATTAAAGTTACACCTTTAATTCAATCAATTCAAAACTTTATAATGTTGACCTTTTTTTTGGTTTAGTATTTTATTACAGCTTTAGAACTTTCTTCCATAACTGTGGATTTAGCTTAAAATTTATTTTGAAGCTCACGGTTCACCAATGGCAAATATCAAACTACTGTGTTAAAAGTAGTTTCGGGACTAACATGACATGTAGAGATAGCAAGATGGGCGGGTTGGGTAATGGATAAGAACAAAACTTGGTTAAAATAGGTCGTTTTTCAAATTCTAAACAACTCCAGTTAAGGTAGCATGTTGACCCATTCAATAATCAACGAGTCTGTTTGGTGTGTATAATTTTATTGTATCCAATCTTCTATTTTGTTTCAACAAAGATTTAGATTATTAAGTTAATGACATTGGTTTGTAATCATAATTAACACAAAAGAAAGAGCTGGTCAACCCAGTTGGAAGGTTTAGACTCCTACTAGAATTGACTCACTTCACTAAACCCGCTGTGACCTATTGACTAACTACACCTGCAAAACTCACCACCTCTGATCTAAACCAGTTTATAGCAAAGAGAAAATGAGGACTCACCTGTCAAGTGCAGTGTAATAGTTACTTAAATCCTTGTTATCCATCTCAGTGGTCTGTGAACAAAAGCATTATGTTAATAGGATTATAAGTAGAAGTTCAATCATACAAAAAATATCACAGTAGTATCACCTTGAGTTTAAGTAGCTGATCAAAATAACACTTGCCAACTTCCTTATGTTCAGGATTTTTCAGATCCACTTTATTCCTCAATATAGCCTTCTGATAGACAGCGACATTCCTATGACATTTGTTCAGCTGCAAAACACAAACTTACATGATCCCAAAATCCAACTGAGACATGATTTTCAAAGCATTATAGGGACATTGGTGATAAGAATACTCATAACAATAATAATAATAATAATAAAATACACAAACTAGTCAATAATCATGATATACACCTATAGTAATAAAATGATAGTAGTCGATAGTGTCATAATGATAATGAATACTGTCCTCATAGACCTGTGTTGCCAATATAACCAAAATGACAACATGAAAAAAGAAATAAGAGTGGGTTAAATACAGCTAAAAATGGAACAAATAAAATGGGTTAAATCTTTCAAAAATTACCCAAAGTGCATTTTCAAGAGATAAGACCTACTTATAGCATTTCAATAAAAACACTAGATTATTACTAAAAACAACACATAATTTGTGTAATAATGGTTGACACACTAAGCTTTTATGGACCATTTGGAAATATTTGACAGAAAGTATTTCAGATCAGCCTGACCCAGCATCTTCAACCCATACAAAACAAATCAATTATAAAAGGTACCCAACCCAGCAGATACAACCAATGAAGATCGTCCAATCTCGACTTTATACGATTTATATGAATGGAAGCCATCATTAGAAAAACAAAATATGTCTAGCATTACGATCGTCCAGATGTGTACCACCACTAAAACAAAGAACCCCAACATTTCTTTCAATTTTTTAAATTTCAAAGTGGAAATGACACCCTTCAAGTATATAGTTATCGAAGTAAAATCTCATGGTCCTGTTCTGTTTGAGTCAGATTGGGACTGAACCAGTTAGGATCAATCTGATTATCAGGTTCATTATTCTTAAATCCAGATGGGTAAAGATCTGGTCCCATCCCAATGACCACCCATAAATTAAGACATTAAACCAGAGTAAATGCATTAATACAAAACATCATCATCGTCACCCAAATTTCAAATGGAGCATACCTGACACAATATAAGGTACACTTAAAAAAACTACTGATGACCTATTGATGACCCAGTGTTTGTGGTTTTAGAAAATTAAGCGGAACAATTAGTCCTGGTAGCGCACACATCCTCTACTGTCTCCAAAGGTATAAAGGTCGTCAAGTAAATATTGTCATGTCAATGACTTCCTCTACAGCCTCCATAACATAGTAAGATTTTACATTTCCCCCCAAAGAAACTACAAATGGAACTCTCACAAAGGAACTATTCAATAAAGATTTATATAAGAAGTTAATTTCCAGTCATCAAAACCTGCTTCAAATATGTTGCTGTCAGCCTGTCACCACCATGTTGCCATCAACTCTATTTTCTGAACCATCCAAGGGAGCACTGCAGTTTATATCCCCCATATGAGTCAGCAAACAGAGAGGCTTCATATTCGATCTCTGCCTTTTCATTCATGATTTCCCATGGTACGTTTCAAATAGCCCATATACCTCGCATTGAAAAGAACCAAATAGAAACTATCTGGACTAAACTGGAGCTTTATGATCATGTAATTGCAAGTAATAAACAGTTAACACTGTGCAGAGCCCATATTGTGGCCTAATTGACATGTCATACTAAGAAGACAGAAAACACTGCAGGTGTCTTACATAAGATCATATTATCCATTTCCAGTCTATCTACTGAAACCAATTCCATATCATGTTAAAACAAGCACTTACTTACCAATTCCATATCAAATAATCTATAGTTAGCCTACCTATTGATAACTGATCCCATGTTCATGTGTAAATCTCTAGTCTAAATGTTGCAAGACATTTGACTCAATACATACGTACTTCAAGTAGGGGATTTAAAAAGCAATTGAAAACTTTGGTAGCATTTGTAGCCCCAACAATGAAACTGTCGAAATCACATAAAGCAGAAGAATTCAAAAGCAAATGCAATTCCCGCTACAAGAACAGCCTGCATACACATGATCAAGCCCAAGTACAAGAGAAGTTAATTCATGTGTTCAGGTGTTTTGATAAGGAAATACAAAAGCAATTGAAAACTTAAGCAATATATGTAACCCCATTATTAAAAATGTCAAAAACACATAAAGTAGAGGAAGTAAAAGATGAAGAGATCCTTGCTACAACCACCACCTAGACACAAATGATCAACCCTAAAATACAAGCCTCAAAGTACAAAAGAAGCCAAAACATGTGATTAGGTGTAATAGTAAAGCTGATAATCCAAATGCAATTGAAAAATTCAGAAACATTTGTAACCCCATTATTAAAAACATCAAAAACACATAAAGTAGGGGAAGTCAAAAGCTAAAGCAGTCCTCGCCACAACAAAAACCTAGATACACACGATCAAACCTTCGAGTACAAGCCTCAAAGTACAAGAGAAGCAAATTCATGTGATTAGGTGTTATAGAAGTTTGGTAGTACAAAAGCAGTTGAAAATTTCAAAAACATATGTAACCCCAATATTAAAAACGTCAAAGCCACAAAAGTAGGGAATTCAAAAGCTAAAGCAATCCCCGCTACACCAACAACCTAGATACACACAATCATACTCTCAAGTACAAGCCTCAAAGTACAAGAGAAGTTAAGATGAGTGATAAGGTGTTATAATAGTCGGGAAATACAAAAGCAGTTGAAACTTGTAACATATGTAACCCCGTAAAAACTCAAAACACAAGTAGGGGATTTCAAAAGCAAAAGCAATGCCTGTTACAAAACCCACCTGAATACACACGATCAAACCCTTAAGTACAAGCCTCAAAGTACATGAGTGTTTAAAACGAGTGCTTAGGTGTTCTTGTAGTTGGAGAATACAAAGGTAATTGACAAAAGTTATTACATATGTAACCCCCTGAAGTAAAATGTCCACTTAAAATATTGGAAATTATACAAAAAAATAAAAACTTTGTACATATATAGCAAATCCAAAATAAAAAGAAATTATCAGAAACCCCCGATATGAAGAACGTATGATCAGTCTCACTGTCTCAGAGTACTTGCTTCAAATTACAAGAAAACGACGACTGGAAACAACACAAGAGTTTATGCCCAAAACCATTGAACAGGGATCAGTGATATTATTATAGTATCATGTTGAAACCTAAATGGAATTATAAAAAAAAAAAAAAAAAGATATATAAATCCCTACAGGTAATAATACACAAAGTAAAAAATATGTATATAAATCTCTACATGTATTAATAGAAAAAGTAAAAAATATGTATATAAATCCCTACAGGTATTAATAGAAAAAGTAAAAAATATGTATATAAATTGTAGACAAACCCTAGGCGGATGATCAACAGTCATATAACAATGCATAAACAAAAAAAGATTAACAAAAGTACAAGAAACACTCACATATTGGGGGTACCTGATGATTCTCAACAGAATAAATTCTTCGGTTTGCTATTTTCGTAACAGATAGGAGGCGGTGTATGATTTTATTGATTATATAACGAGGCCGTTGGATTACGCGGGATGTTATGGCAGTTGCGGGGGGATTACGCGTTCTTTAGCTTTTCAAATTAGGGCTTTTACCGGAAAGATTATTTCTACTTTTCTATCTGACAACGAAAACGCCGCCAAAAGCCGGGGTACGGGACCTTATGTGTGGGCCGTATTCAAGCGTATTCCCGGCGTATTCAAGCGAATCGTGGTAGCCACCACGGACGTATTCGAGCATTTTTCTTTTTTATTTCCTTCTCCAATATATGTATATATATTTATATGGTGTGTGTGTGCTATTTGTATATCATAGTGAAGATGGTGAATGTTTTTACTTTTTCCGGCAGCTGTACGTATTTCAGGTGATGGGGAGAAAGAGGATGACTCTTACTACTCTTACTTTCAATTTAGTCCTTATAGTTTTATATAAATATTACTATTACCTTTATATATATGTTAATATTATTACTACCCTTATCATTATTATTATGATTATTTAGAGTGTGAAAATTAAATATTAATTAAAAGTGTAAAATTAATGTTGAGTGTATTGGATGTATTGGGTATTGGATGTGAATTAGAGAAAATATATTGGAAAGAGGTTTTTCTGATGTGGCGCTGATGTAGCAATGTATTGATTAGTATTGGGTTCACCCATTGGGGGTGCTCTTACCCTACTCAACGGTGGAGAGGCTACTTTTCTATCTGTACTACCAGGGCTTGTCAATAATTTTACACATTTTTTACCAACCATTAATTTTTTTTCTCTTTTATTCATATACTAGATTTTAGACCCGTATCGAACTTACGGTATTATCAATATTAGATCTTCATACATTTAAGTTACGAGATCAAGTACCCACGCGTTGCGGCGGTGAGATAGTGGTGGTGATACCTAGGTCATAGAATGTGATAGGTTATATGAGTTGATATGTCATAGAGTATGATAGTCAAATGCCTAAGCCGTACGGGCTCCGCCCTCAGATTTAAAAATTTGTCGAAAGTATATCGAATGATATTTCTAATGAAAGAGCATGAAATTTTATGAACACCCATACAATTTTTATAATTTATCGATGTACGGTTTTTGAGATAAAAGATTTTGAATGAATTGGAGGAATAAATGATTTATGGAGGAGAGAGAAAAAAGATGATTGGTTGAGATTTGAGGAGAGAGAAAGGGTATTATAATTAATTTTAGGTAAATATATAATAGATAGGAAGGGCATTTTGGGGAAGTACTTAAAATCAATATTGAAAATTTTAAGTTCAATGTTGAAAATGTAGGAGAAATCTGCTTTATAATATAGTATAGATAAAAAATTATAATTTTAAAGATATACGATTTTAAGTATTATACTTTGAAGTTATAGTAGAATAATCACATTTTCATCAATATCATTATTACCTAAAACATTTTGGAAGGAATTATTTGTTGTAGTCAAGACACATACTACAATAATTTATCTGTTATATTATATTTTGAAATCAGTTATACTCATCATGTCATATTATGGAAGATAATTAAGAATTAAAATAGAGTTAATTTCACAAATCATCCTTGTGGTTTTACCAAAAAATCAAGTTTCATCCTTTAAACTTCAAAATGACACTGGTAGTCCTTTATACGCGGATAATGGTCACATTTCGTCCTTTAATCTAACTGATGATGGTCAGGTTTCGTCCTTTAATCTAACAGATGATGGTCATGTTTCGTTTTTTATACGGTCCTTTATGGGAAGAAACGTGACCATTTTTCGCGTATAAAGGACTACCAGTGTCATTTTGAAGTTTAAAGGATGAAACGTGATTTTTTGGTAAAACCACAAGGACGATTTGTGAAATTAACTCATTAAAATATAAACAAACTTGTGATCGTGTACTTGACATTAAATTATATGTCTTTTATCATGATGCGAGCCCATAACACAAATAGGTTTATTTTCAATCAATTGTCCTATGATAATTAGATTACAATTAGGATTTTTTTTTCATATTATTTGATAACAATTAAGATTCTTGATTTGAGTGATAATTGTAACTTTAAACATTAATACACAAAACATTATATGAAAATAGAGAAAATTTTGTACCTTTTTGATTGAATGATAAATGAATCATGAATGAAACCATATGTTATAAATCGTGCTTTAATCTGTGATCGTCGTATGTTTTGTGATTCATATTGTGCTTAGGATAAGAATGTTGTATATCCCCATCTGTTATTATGTTTGGGATGGTATTTAGAGTTCATATTGTGTTTATATTAAATATTAAATTAAGACAACATTACCAATATTGTATCGGGATACCAATGTATGACATTTATAGGTATTTATTTATAGTATTTTTTACATATAAGCTAATATTTATCTTTAGTCACGTATTCGACATTGATATTTTTCATGTGTAAATCTATATTTGTTAATTTATATAATGGATGAAATTACACGGATTGTTTATAACATTTTAAAGATAATATAAATTATTATATATAAGTTTAAATGTAAAAAATGTATATAAAAACAAGTTTAAAGAATATATGTAATATCCGTCATTTTGACCGGTCAACGCTAGCAAACTCGCAAAACAAAAATTAGTTAAATTGAAGTAAATAAACACTTGTAATCAAAAAGTAGGCATATGAATAGCCATTGAAAACGTAATTTCGAAATAGATAATAATATGTCAACAAACAATTTGAACGAGTCTCGTGTTAAAAGTCTTAACGAAACGAATTATTTATCGGGAGAGACCGAAACTAGTCGGGAGAGCTCATAAGGGGAAACAAAACCTTCCTCCCTCTCTTTTCTCCTCTCATTTCTCCACTCACACTCTCTCTAACGTATCTATTCTCCCCATTTTCTCTCAAAGTGTAAGAACATACATTAAACACATACTCATCTTACTTTCTTCAAATTTTCGGATCTAAGACTAGGGTTAACTTTAAAAGTGTTAGAAGTTAGTTTAATAATAATCCTTTCCTTCAAAACTTCAAGGTTTGTGGGTATAATCAAGTGTTCATCCTCTTTGAAGCTCCAAAAATCGGATTTGAGGTTTCGGGTCGAATTGGTAAGTGTTCAATGGCTCAAAATGTTCCCCTTAACTAGTAGAATACTTCCTTGTTATAGATCTAAGCCATTTGTGGTCGATTCGAGTGTAAAATGGTTATTTTTGCTTAAAAATGGGTTATGAATGGAGCTAATGATTTTGGAAGTGAGTTTTGGTTTAAAGATGATATATATGCTTGATTATACTAGTAATATGTTGTGTTATGAGTTGGGGCTTTGATTTGGAGTTTAGATTGGTCAATTTTGGTGTTTAAACCCGTTTTTTTTATGAACAGACTCGATATGCGCCGCATGGGTATTTCATGCGCCGCATATTTTGCCCCCGAATACTCACTTTTTTGTAATGGTTATAACTTTTGAACCGTAAGTCCGTTTTCGACGATTCAAATGGCCACGGAAGCGTAAATGAGTCTATTTTCTAATGGTATAAGCCTCTGAGTCCAAAACATAGATTGAACAATTCAAAAGTTTTGATTAAACAACAGTGGTCATGTCCCGACTAGTCATTGTGAAACAAAATGTAACGATTCCACCTTGGTTGGATCAAAGCCTTATAAAGTGGACATAATAAAGATTTTGTAGTAATATTAGGTCAATATTAAGGAGACCTTAACTTTGAGATGACTTAGAATTAATGTGATACGTGTATGATAGGTTTTGGCTATCGTGGGCATCGGTTCTACTTCCTTTCATCTTGAGATTGTATTGCACACGTCAGGTGAATTCCGTAGCTCCCTACTCAATTGAGATTTGGGCTGAAAAGTGTATACATACGTGCTTGTTTGATTGTTTGTTTAATTTGATTGACGACATATTGTTTGATTGATTGATGGATAGTTTTAATTGATTATTTGATTGATGGATAGTCTTGATTGATTGTTTGATTGATGGATAGTCTTGATTGATTGTTTGATCGATGGATGGTCTTCATTGATTCAATGATGGATTGATTGGCACGTTTGGTTGATTATGTACATGATTGTGATATGTATGGTTATATTTAGGATAGTTGTACATACATGGAAGTCGATTATATCTTCAAACGGTTTGAGATGTGGTGGGAAGGCTGCGGGTGACCCTATATATAAGCATCGAGAACTCGTTGAAAGTAAAATCCTCCTAAGTGTATGTACGTATCATTTTGGTTGTTTTGAATGGTTTGACGGTTGATGGATTTGTGATTGAGGTAACACGCATTTGTTGGTTATTGATGAGATGTACGTATCCCCAAGCTATGGAAAATGTGAGCGGGAACGTACGTACCCCATGGGAAACGTGTGCGAGGCCGTTCGCTCCCCGGGGAACGTAAACACGCATACGTACTAATATGGTTATTGATGAGACGCAAGCACCCCCAAGCTAATGGGAAACGTGAGCGGGAACATACGCACCCCTTTTGCAAGGGAAACGTGTGCGAGGGCGTTCGCTCCCCGGGGGACTTGTACACTTTTGATGATTGATATACACTCATGCATTGCTTGATCATGTCGCATGCACATATATATTTTATGCATCCTTATTACTTAGCATACTCATTGATGTTGATATTACTTATGCATAATTGTGACACGCATTCCCCATTCTTGTTGATATATTATTGGCTTGTTGTGTGATGAGGTTTACTATCAGTTTACCTATCTTGATTGACTTTGTGCCTTGTAGATGTTACTTGTAAGACATTACTTACTTCTTATACATATTGTGATTGTTGTCGATGGTTCCTTGTGATCCATTACTACGAACTCACCAACCTAGTGTTGACTTTGTTTAGTACACTTTTCAGATAATCAAGTGAATCCAAGATGTGATGGTTGATTGATGCATGTGCAAGAACTTGGGTTGGACTTACATGGATCCAGGATTCAATTGCCCTTTATTATTGTATTACGCATTATGTACTTGTTTGTTGATATTGGATTCACCGGATCCCTTTTATTCATATAGTTCATGTTCTACGATAATTTCACGCATACACTATATCTTTTCGGTAGCATTTCGAGCCTAGCTCGGGGTGTTACAATATATTTTTAAAACATTAACACATATATTGTATTTCATCTTTTGAAATAATTTTATATAAACAATATTTCATATGTTAATTTTTTTTAATTAATTAAATGATTAATTTTTTTTTAAAAGTTTATCAAGTTAATGGCCAAAATGTAAATATAAATTAAATATTCAGGGTTAAAAAATGTAAATTATTGATGAAAAACAAAAAAATATAAATTAATGAGATTTTTTTCACAAATATTAATATAATAATATATTTAGATAACTATTATCAGGATTTTTAATTAATAGTTAATCCAAAAGATGACATAAGCGAAATTCAATTTGATGAAATTGAACGATTTGATTGGTTAATAAGTCATTAATTCAACTGTCTTATAGTATATATTAAAATTAAGATTAAGATAAGATTAAGATAAGATTAAGATTAACATATTTGGATTTTTTTTTCCTTTTACTCTATATAGTGTTTGTAAATTAGGTTAGATGACTTTTAAGTTTTAAATGTAAATGGGTTTCATTCTTATGGATACAAATTTATAAATTCTTGACGGATATATTACATACCTTGAAAATTTCTGATAAATCCATTAAAATTAATCATCTCTCTGGCTTTTTTTATTTTATTTTTATTATTATTATTCATTATGAGGAGAACAATTGTTGTATTTGTCAAAATACTTTTGTTTTTAAGCTACACGCAAAAGAAAATGAGTAAAATTTATTGCATTTTTATGCACTAAAGCTAGCTTAGATTATCCTATAATTCAAACATACAAAAAGAAATGTACCAAATGAATTTATCATAATAAAAATACGGAAAAGTCACATAAAATTGATAGTAGTGGCAAAGTATGGCTTTTCTGAGATACCTTTAGGTGTCATATGCTATTAATGAGATATCTTCACGTTTTTTAACTTTATGGTATGTTAACATCAATCAGTGTTTTGAAGCTTAGTTGGACTCGACGTAACCTATCTATAAGCACCGATTGATCACCAATTACGAACCAGGTCAAATTTAGAGACTGATTACCGGCTAAAATCAATGAAGTATAAACCATTGCTTTTGCCCAAAAAGAACATTGTCCAAAATTTGAACTCTGTTGAGTTCATACCATAATGTGTGTTACTATGTGTCCATTTCAAAACCTCATTTGGTTACGACCAAATTTCATAAAACAAATTAACCATTAGGGTAATGATCCAATTGTTGGATATATACTTGGACATTTGTCCCCGAAAGGATGAATTAGTTCCTTAAAAAAAACTAGTGATTACCAGTACCAAGGTTCACCTGCTTTAACTTCGGGTTAAAATGCAAATCAGTTCTTGGGATTAGGCTGCTCGCAAAACAAGTGGGATACCTAAGGTTATAAAAAAAAAAGATTGAATAAAACAAAAGTTCTTTTCATCGTTTGAAATAAGTTATAAAACTCATCTTTTTCTTATATTATTAAGATCAATAAGATTATAATCGTAACATTGTTTTGTTTTTTTTAACGGTATAATCGTAAGATGTATCCATACATTTCAATAGAGTGAAGATTTATATGTAGTGACATACTAAAATTAAGTGACGCTAAATTTAAGTCTTCGACGACAAATATTTCTTTTACGTGTAAGAAGAGTATATATTTTGGGTTTTATAACACTTTTGATCATTTTCCTTCCATCATCTCACCTAAATCAAAGAAGTACATTTCTTTTGTCCAAAACTTTTCGACCAGCTGCCTTCCTTTGTTTTTTTTTTGTTTAAATAACTATTTGAGCCAATTCATCTAATAAAAGATGTTGACAATGTTGGTTTTTCACAAGCATATATTAGGTCAAGCTAGTTGCAACACTGTCAAATTAACTCAACTATCAAAATGCTTGTCTACTCATCTCATGAGCTTAAATCAATGTTGCTGATCGATCCTCCATGTAACTAAATTTCAATCTTTAAATTGGTTTATGCCTGATTTCATTACCAATAAGCCTACAGATGAAGACTGCAAGTTAAGGAATCTTACCAAATGCAAGTGAGGAAACTATATCTTGTGACCCATGTCTGCGCTCTAGGTACCAAGACCATAAGAACAAAGGATTCTCACTCATTTAAAACCCCCACCCCCACCCTCTCTCCTTGTATGTTTGCATATTGACGCTTTCAATGTTTGTGTTCCTCTTTTTTTCCCTGTAATTCTCAATTGACAAAATCCTCAACATTAGTGTTTTAAATAAAATGCCACTAAAAATTAAACAACATATGTAATAGCCATAAAGTTAAGAAACGTGTTACACTTTTATATTTTGGTAATGAGTTGTCTACTTTGAACACTATTTGAGTTAGTCGATTGAAGTAGTTGATTAGAGGAATTAATTGGCGTGAAAGCCTAACAAAAATAGATGGAACGGGCCTGAAAAAGCCATTATGGCTTGTTAGCAATTAGGTATTAGACGATTTTGAAGATCGGCCTTCCTTAGTCATATAGAAAATAGGTAAGGAGTCAGGATTGAATGAACATATATCCCAAGATTCTTTAATCTTAGATTTTTAAGTCAAAGTATTTTCATTGGAGTGACAATTTTATAAAATTTCTTTTGTACTTTTGTTATCTCTTAATTACAACTCTGTAACATAAACTATGTTTTTAAAGCCTTCCAATAGTAAAAATCGCTTTCAAAAGGGTAGAGATGCATTCCAAATCGAATGAACTTTGACTTTTTTAAAGTCAATCTATTACTAGTATTTGTCTAATGCAAATTTAGTTGAACAGAGTACAACTGATTCAGAAAAAAGCCTTTTTTAAAGTCAATTAGGATGAACTTGACTTTTTTTTAAAGTCAATTTATTATTAGTATTTGTATAATGCAATTTTATTAACGCATGGCATGTTGTGGATAAATTATGTTTAACTAGTTGGTTAAAATTAAAAGCAAACTAGCACGGTACCCGCGCAACACAGCACAGGTCGTGGCGGTAACAGTATGGTGGTGAAAGAGATTGTTGGTGGTGTAGGCGACGTCAAGTGATGTAGATATTTAATGTAAAAGTAATTGATTTAAAAGGTTAATGGGAATATATTTTAAAAGATAAAATATTGGTAGTGTAATTTAATCATTAATGTTATTTTAGATAATTTCCCAATGTAACATTTAAAAAGAGAGTTATTTTTTTTTATTAGATAGTATAAAAGTATAGATTAAATGTATAGGGGAATTAGGATTAAAAAATGGGAGTATTTTGAGTATAAAAAATATTGAATTTTCTAAAATAGAAAATTTAATATGTTTTATAAGGGATTATAAATAGATGGATATATTGGCATGAATCTTCTTGGTGAGTATGACTCTAGTTGACAAATCTTCTACTTGTGTATAGAATTATCAAAGAAATAGGATAGCATCTTCTTTCTTTACACAAAATAAAATGTGAATATGATAATTAATCACTTATTGCATCCCGTACGATGACTGTATGAACATCCATTAGAAGTAAAGTTGTTATACCACTTGCAGTGATTAGGTATATTAGTGGATAAGAAATTATAATTATTAGAGATTTCACATTGTTTAATGATTTTTCTAAAAATAATGAGGTAACAAAGAAAATAACTATTCAACAAACATATGGGTATTAATATTTGTTAAAAATAAAAGTAATTACTTATCCGATGTTGAACACCCTACCTCCATTTTATATGCGTAGATAGATACTCGTAACTGTTACTTTCCATTAAAAAGAAATTTCATTGAAAAAAATGAATTGTCATTTTGTAGTGACACTGACACTGGAACATGTTAATAAAATAGGACCCATTAAAAATAATGGTCAACCATAGAAAGAAATGGTCAACCATATATCTATGTCCAGTTAATAAAATAGGAACCTGTTCGTAATGACAGTGAGACCATGACACTTAATATGATATAGGGCTAGCATAGAAAGAAATGGTCAATCATATATCAATGTCCAGTTCACAGGAATGCTCCTATCTATCTGAGTCCCCACTGCATATATACCCAAAGTCACAAATTTCAACCACACAAACTACTTAGCAAAGTAACCATGCATTTACACATACTAGTTGCAGTAGTATCAGTAGTAGCAATATTGACATCTTTAGGGAAAGCAAGTGCTCAAGAGAGGCCATATTGTGAAACGTCGTGTGGTAATGTGAATATAACATTTCCTTTTGGTTCAGGTCCAGGATGCTACCACGGTCCTGAGTTCCTTGTAACCTGTGACAGGACCCATAGTGAAGGGCCTACACTTTTCTTAAGAGCAAGCGAAATTAGTATTACAAATTTGTCAATAAGCACAGGCGAGATTGAAGTTACGTCGTATGTTGCTCATGATTGTTACGATAGCAATGGGTTAAGAGACGAGAACACATCCAATGATCCGTCTTTCACGTTGATGTATTTCCAAGTATCAACCAAGAACAGGTTTGTCGCCATTGGGTGTGACACCGACGCGTATATCCTAGGATTAAGTGGGGGTGAATATTATGGTACTGGATGCATGTCTGTTTGTGATAACAACAGCGGTATCACAAATGGATCTTGCTCCGGGGTTGGGTGTTGTGAAGTGAAAATCCCAGAAGGAATGGGCGCTTTTAACTTGTCCCTGGGTAGCTTCTTTAACCATACCAATATATTAAAGTTTAACCCTTGTAGCCATGCTTTTGTTGTTAACCAAGAGTACAATCACTTCAACTTTTCCTCCACCAATCTGATCGATTTTGGAAGTATAGAGAAGATGCCCATGTTACTTGATTGGGCAATCGGTAATGAAACTTGTGACATAGCAAGTAAAGACACACAAAACTTCCTATGTAAAGGAAACAGTGAATGCGATCAAAAATATGCTGGTTCTGGATATCGATGTCGTTGCCTTGAAGGTTATCAAGGAAACCCTTATATTAAAGATAGCTGCACAAGTAAGTTCAGTTCTAATTTATAATTCCAACCCCCTTGCTTAATTTGCAGTAGAATTCTGTTACGACCCTACATTGGCCAAGTGTGGGATTGGTTGGTGATTAATAAGCGTAGGTGTTTCCTCCTCCTTTGGGCTAGCTTTTAGGAGTGAGTTCTAACCTATCTTATGGTTTGATGCGATATTAATTTTTGTATTGTACACAGATATTAATGAGTGTCTGGACAGAAATCATGTTTGCCTGCATAAATGCGTTGATACTGTAGGAAATTATACATGTTCTTGTCGAAGAGGATACTCTGGAGATGGCAGGAAAGATGGATCTGGTTGCACTGTAAAGCAATCTTTAGTTATAATGATTGCCGTGTGTAAGTATATATGTACAGTTGATTCCGTCCTCAAATTTCAAGTATATCTATGTATTTTTTAAAAGCGTCAAAAACCTGTCTTTGAATTAGTAAAGAAAAAAAGCACAAAGGGACTGGGATTTTGCCTTCATATGGATCGGTATAAAGAGTCTCTTTGAAGACAGATTGATCGATTAGTGTACTAGTCTTTCAAATAGGCCTATATATCTAACAAACTATTCAAAATGAGCATTTAATATATCATCCATATACTGTACACTTTTCCGATTATATTGGACCTATTGGTAGCTAGCAATAAGTTAATGTTAGGCCTGTGCTCAACTTCTCATTATAGGTAGCTTGATTGCTTTCATACTTCTGCTTATACTTGTCACCTGGGTGTATGTGGGAGTCAAGAAGCATAAGGTTATGATGCTCAGGGAAAAATTCTTTAAGCAAAATGGTGGAATTATGTTGCAGCAACGTATTTCTAAAGATGGGGGTTCTCATGACCGGTTCAGATTATTCACTATGAAAGACCTTAACAAGGCGACTGACAACTATGATGAGAGCAAGATTATCGGTAAGGGTGGCTATGGCACAGTTTATAAAGGAATTCTATCTGATAATAAAATAGTTGCCATAAAGAAGTCCAAATTGTTAGATCAAACCAAAACCCAGATAGAGCAATTTATAAATGAAGTTGTTATCCTTTCCCAAATCAATCATAGAAATGTGGTGAAGCTGATTGGATGCTGTTTGGAAGCAGAAATCCCTTTATTGGTTTACGAGTTCATTCCAAATGGTACTCTGTCTGATCATATCCACGAAGAAAGCAAGTCAGTGGCTGTTACTTGGGACATCCGGCTGAGAATAGCAACAGAGACAGCTGGAGCACTTTCATATTTACACTATGCAGCGTCTGTCCCAATCGTTCATCGAGATATCAAGACTAATAATATACTTTTAGATGATAGTTATGTAGCAAAAGTGGCTGATTTTGGAGCATCTAAACTAATTCCCGTGGATCAGATTGAGTTGGAAACATTGGTGCGGGGAACACTAGGTTACTTAGATCCCGAATACTTGCAGACGAGTCAACTGACTGATAAGAGCGATGTTTATAGTTTCGGGGTAGTACTAGTAGAGCTTATAACTGGACAAAAAGCTCTTAACTTTGATAGGCCAGAGGAAGAGAGGAGCCTAGCTAAATACTTTTTATCTTCTTTAAAAAATGGGAGACTCTTCCAGGTTCTCGATCAACACTTGCAGCTAAAAGAACTCCCTAACGAGATAATCCAAGTTTCAAGAATTGCAGAAAGATGCTTACGTGTTAAAGGGGATGAAAGGCCTACTATGAAGGAAGTTGCGACAGAGCTGGAAGGAATAATGGCATCAGTGATACAAAAGCATCCTTGGGTGCAAAGTATTGAAAATGAAGAGGAAGGAGAGCATTTGCTTCAGCAATCAGCGAATTACTACGCATTCACAGATAGGGGCAGCGGAAGCTCAAGTACTTTTGATAGCATGAGCAAGCAAATTACTTTACCCGCAGCTAGTGGCAGGTGATCAGGATAGAGATCGGGTTGTATCCTCTATATAACGATGAAAAATAACTTGAAACTTTCGGATGTTTAGACTATCAGGGTGTTACATTGGTTGAAAGATCAAATTCTGTGTGCTCTCCTGATCTTTCACTGAAGTATCTATCTGTAGTAACATGTGGTTGTTTATTTGTATTTGAAGTACTTCGTGTGTATCTAGGGTTACAGGTACATATTCACACTTGTACCTTATTATAACCTCGTACCTTATTATAACCTCTTGAAATATAAGAAAAGCTAGCTATTTTATTGAACAGGTTTGTTTGTTGATTAAAAAATTTAGATGTATTCTATCTAGTGACATACTGACAACATAGAGAGTTCAAAGTTGATATTTATGGCAAACACAAGGAATGTAATATGTTTTTTACCGGTTTGACTAATGAACTAAAAGCTTCATACTACCATATTGATCCCCAAGAATTTCAAGAGGTGTAATGTGCTCTCACGAATCACGGTTCCTACTACACATTTATTTTATTTCTTTGAGCTCTAACCACAATCAAGGTGGCCTAGTGGTTTCAGTTTCTCACAAAATATCTCAACTTTGAACCTCCCGAGGTAAACATCTTGGGGGTATCACACGGTAATATACCCCAGTTAGTCTGTATATCTAAGTCAAATACTCGCTCTCTCCAAGTAACCTCAACAGTAACAACCTTCCTTCCCCATTATACATTAATGATAATTGTAGTAGTTCGTGTTGGAATAATGTTGTCTACGACCCACTGAGGCTACTGAGTTCAAAAGATGGCAGCAGGCCTCTTTCTATTGAGCCAAGAAAACTGCCCACTAGAAGAAATTAAGGCAGCCGACCTTAATTAAATTAGGCCTGGCTTAGCCGAAAAACAGAAACTGTTCACACAGGGCCTCTTTCATATCTCTTTGGGACGGCAGGGGCTGTTTCAGGCATAGTTGTCAAAGGCGAAAGTGAACTCAAAGCGCAATGATCCCAAATGGGGCCTAGGCGAGAGGCGCAAAAATGCACGAGCCCGAAATAAAAAGGCTCACAAGAGTATATAAAATTCAAGTGTCTGTAACAAATGATAATGATGAAAATTTCTGCTAAGAAGGTATAAACAAATAGCAAAAGAGTCTTAATAATATAAAAATAGAAAAAAACTTACAATTTAGTTAAATGAAAAATAGTATGATGAATGATGATAATGATATATACCATGTGATTTTTGGAACAAAGATTCTGTTGTGATATCCCTTATAATACAGGTGACTTGTGGAACAAAGGGTTTATTTATATGGAAAAGTGTAGACAGACGCTTCATATAATGGGCCTTGGGCCTAGGGTTTCAGGTGTTAAGGTTGGGCCTTGCCTGCCTTTTAGGCCTAGGCGCAAGAGGCGCTCGTCTTTGACAACTATGGTTTCAGGACTGTTTGGGACAGCAGTCCTTGCATGAAAATCAACAACAAATTGTTTGGGGGACTGTTTTGAAAGTAGGTGTAGGTCTAGTACCTTCAACCGAGTTTTATTCTTTCTTTTGTGCCAAGTATAAGAACGAGGAAGCAAGACGGCTAGTTCTTGAGGCATAAGTTATTCCAACCAAAAGAGCAGAAGAAGCGGAGGGGAAAGATTCATTAAGTAGGAGGCTTTGAACCATGTCACACTTAGCTAAAAAAAAAGACGTTAGAGGCAGGAGGCTCAGTTCTAGTTCTTTTTTATTTGGTTGGTGGTTAAGAAAGAATTAATTGGGCAGTGAAGGTCAGATCAAAATTTTCAGCACACCGTGCTGATGTTCATGATAAGAGGACGGCGTGTTGCATGAATACAGGCATTAAGGATCTGTCAAAGCAGGTGGCTTTGGATTCGTCTCGCTTAGGAAGGTGAAAGAAAATATCAGAAGTAGTTGGCTTGTTTTTTTGGTCGATGGAGATGTTTCTTTAAAGAAGCATGATCAGAAGAGGTGGAACATTTTAGGAATCAATATCCGGAAAATAACAAAGAACGGAACACTACATAAGACTACAACTCAGACGTTGATTGCAGAGTAGAGAGTACTAGAGTAGTGTGGATTCCTGGGTCATGTATTTCGGTGCTTCGTTTCACGCTACCCACAACAGGTTGAAGCGATACGGAATCTAAAAGTTGGATTTTGGAAAGGTAAGACTAGCGAACGATTAAGTTATTGATATGACGAGCAGGGTGACATAGGTTTGAAGACTCCGGCTGGTTCATGACTTTGAAGTGTGTCCAGGTTATTCCAAGTCTAACCAGTCGGTTTTGTCGGGCAGTTGGATGCATGGGCATAAGGTTAAATTCGGGAACGGGCAGTCGAAGGTTCTCAAGGGAAATCTAGTGATGGCTCGAGGTAAGAAACGGGGTTCGCATTATATGGTCAGTTTACCGTAGTTCAGAAGAAAAACAAAATTCGGTTCACATAATCTCGTGGGTAGAAAAAGGTTTGCTTTGCAGATGGCAAACCCATAGCTACAGGTCAAATTTAGGTTGAACGTGCTAGGAAAGGTTTAAAGTTGAACGTGCTAAGAACTTCCCGTGGGTTAAGAGAACTAGTATTCAAGCTGTTAAAGTCTCTCCAGTGATTATCTGCTTTATTCGGGGAGTGTTTGTTCTCAGCATGTTCCAAGTATCGGCAGTTGAGTCAGTGGGAGCCCGTAGGGACATAAAGCGAGTCAATTTTTCTGACTTATAGGTTGAAGCTCAGTAAGAGCTTTAACGGGTCTCCAGGTGAACTGATGAGAAGGCCGGAGGGGGAACTAGGGCGCATTGAACAAGAGGAGGGGTTCTTACTAATTGTACAAAAGAGATTGTAGATGGTGCAGTTTGAGGTCCGAAGACACCATAGTTGTCAAAAGCGAAGGCGACCTCAAAGCGCAAATAGGGCGAATGCGAGATGCGCAAAAAAAAAAGCGCACGCCCGGAAAAAAAAAACACTAAGTAAATAAATGTAAAACATTTATATATAGTGAAAAATCAGATGTCAATTCTAAAACCAAATATCATTCAAAAAATATAAACTTTTCAACCAAAAACTTCAAATTATTAGACTATCATAAACATATATAAAAAAACATAATTTTCTCCCCCCCCCCCCCCCCCCCCATTTTATATTTTCACTCCCTTATTTTATCTTGACTATTGTCACTCATTTTGGCCAGAAAACATTAGATCTAGCCACGATTTGGCTGGATCTTGAATGATTTGGTCGAATTTTGACACATTTGACCACCACAGCTGACCGTTGTTGACCGCCTTTTCATGTCGACTTGGGCCTAGGGTTTCAGGCGCGGGAGAGGCACTCGCCTTTGACAACACTGGAAGACACCAAGTGGGAAATTGTTGGAGTAATGTTGTCTACGGCCCACTGAGGCTATTGAGTTCAAAAGATGACAGCAGGCCTCTTTCTATTGAGCTAAGAAAACTGGCCCACTAAAAGGAATTAAGGCAACCAGTCTAAATTAAATTAGGCCTGGTTTTAGTAGTTACTTGGGGAACAAGAATTAAACCCTAATTGTATAGCCTATAAATATATATCTCTTCTACATGTAATTTTGGTGGAGGGTTTCAATGAAGAAAAACAAGTTGCCCCCCCAACAGTTTAGTGTGAGATACCACGTTAAATCTCCTTTGTCCTTTTTTGTTATACACTAGTTCTTGTGTGTGTGTACAGTTTTATTCCTAACAGTTTGAGTTTCATATATGCTTGAATTTAGTGATTTTCATTTGTTTATCTGTGTGTTTCGTATATGCTTGAATTTAGTGTGGATTCTTTGAGTTGTATATCTGTGTGTTTCGTGCTATTTGGAATAGGAGTTTGATCGTTTGTGGAGATTGAGTTTACTGTAAGGCGGTCATTAAGTATAAGCACACCAAAGTTTAACAGGTCATGAGCTATCTATGCAAGCTCTAAAGATTAATTTGGACAAGAGTTTTGGGCTTTTCTGCTGCATTCTTTGGGTTTTGTTACTTCTAAACTTTATTGAAAGCTTTCATAAGAGTTTATGGTTAGATCTTGACTATTCAAATGGGGTACAGCTGTACAAGTAGAGACGGCTGCTGTAAAGAGGCACGAACTAGCTATATTAAAGACAGCAACTACAAGAACGTACAAGGATTAACCGATCAAGCCCATGTCATTTGTTATGGTGGTCTATGTTTTTGTTGCTGAAGTATTGAGCAAATCCACACGTACAATATCTGTTTGACCCATTTCATTATTCTGTTATCTAAAGGTCCTTACATAGTATAGCCAAAAAAACATAGGTGCATACATTACATAGCCATCTGAGTAGGTTACTACATTACATAACCATTGGCATAGGTGGTTACATTCGTATGCCATTATCCCTATAAAGAACCATATAAAAGTAAAAAAAAAATAGTATATACAATGACAAAAATAGTAACTTACTGGAATTGCAAATATCCAGTCGCCATTTTCTTCTTTATAATCTAGTGCCATACCTAAGTTCTACACATTATTCAGGTAAACAAATGTTGCAACTATCTTGTGCCTCCCCATAAAACCCCTGCAATGCACTTCATAATACATCAAAATGACGTTCCTAGTGATATTCACAAGCATGGACAGGTTGCAAGTGTAGAATTAATTAAACCTGACGCAGGAACTGTATATGTTTACTGTTTAGATAACATCATAATGTTGATTTAATAGCCAAATTGTTGCATACAGTGTTGGAGTAGGTATGGCTGCCTAGATTTGTGACTCATAATCTCCATTTGTGAATCACCATTGAGATGTTTCATTAAACACTTGACTCAAATGGAAACCAATGGTTGGTATTGTATTGACAACAGGAATTTTACTATTGCCATCAGACCTAAAATGGGCGGCTTCAGTTGCCCTATTTACCCAACTTGTTGGCACTTTAGCTCAATGACCCAACTTTATCTCTATACGTTCCCACTTTTCATAAAACTATAAAAGTAAGGTAGAAGAGAAATCAATCAATTTCAACTACTCACATACATCAATTGTTCCAATCCAGTGAGAACACATTTAAAATGAGAACAGCGTCGAAACACTAAAAAACTTCATTTTGATGCATTATAAGTCTATATAACTAACATAATGTTTAACTAATTATCATTATTAAAGTGTTTAACACATGGATCGGTCAAAATCGAGAAATTCACGTTTTTTGGTTTGTGCATCCATCTTGGATGCATTATTCATCAAGACGGATGCATAAATTTAAAGGTAAATTTGACAGTTTTGACGGATCAATGTGTTGATAAACACTTAATAATGATAATTAGTTATACACTTAATTAGTTTTATGAACTTATAATGCACCAAAATGAAGTTTTTGAGTGTTCTCATGTTGTTCTCATTTTATAGGTGTTCTCACTGAAAAAACTACCCCATACATCAATATCTCTATATACTTAATTTCGTAACTTGTGTTGCTAATTTATTTATGGTCAAACGACACAAAAATGAACAAAATTAAGTGTTTTTAAATATTAAATGTTAACTTCTTTTATTTGATCAATAAAAGATATTCAACTTTCTAAAACTTCGAAGTAACTTTTTTTTAATCCCGGTTCTTTTTTTTAATCCCAATTCTCGTTAAGTTTTTTATACGTGACTTTTAACTTAATTAATTTACTAATTACATACATAGTATATAACCAACAATCATGTGATTCATGTCAAAGATATTTGACTCTATTAAAGTCTCTAGAAAATGAGACTCTAGTAAAGGTTCTTGATAAAAACATGCAGCGGAAGGAAGTTTCTCACGATATCATCCTAGTTTCAAGGCTTGCACAAAGATGCTTACACCTTAAAGAAGACGAAAGGCATATTATTAAGAAAGTGGCATTAGAGCTCGAAGGAATATAGGCATCAATGATTGACAAGCCTCCATGGATGAAAAGTACTTCAAATGAATAGGAAACTAAATCTTTGCTTAACGGACCAACCAAAGACTCTCAAGACACTAACAACCGATACAACCCCAATAGTGGTATAATTAAGCCTCAGATAATGCCAATGCTTAGTGGTAGATATAATTAGGGACTGGGATCTTTGGTTAACTTGTTGCGATTCGGAAAAACCAGCCAGAGCCAGGATACAACTTTCAATAAATCTATAAAACACTAAGTTTTAATTTACATAATTTGTTCTTTTTTTCCAATTAGGTGCAGTTTATAATAGTGCATTAAGATTGTAAACAAGTGTAGCTAGCGATAGTTTATAATAGTGCATTAAGATTGTAAACAAGTGTAGCTAGCGATAATTATATTCAAATCCTTTAATTAGTCGTGATGATATTGTTGGCTAGTAACGTCTTACATCTTTCATGCACATGAATAAGTTACCAGACAATCGTTTAGGATAAACTACTCTAAGAAAAGTAATTTAAGAACTAACATAACAAGAGTGACAAGATGGACGGGTTGGGCAATGGATAAACACAGAACTTGGTTAAAACAGGTCTTTTTCCAAATTCCAAATTACTTCAGGTAAGGTAGCAATTTGATCCATTCAATTATCAACGGGTCTGTTTGGTGTGTATAATTTTATTGTATTGCAATCTTCTATATTGTTTCAACAGAGATTTAGATTATTATGTTAATGACATTGGTTTGTAATCATAATTAACACAGAAGGAAGAGCTGGTCAACCCAACTGGTAGGTTTGAACTCCCACTAGAAGTGACTCACTTCAAACCCAACCCTCTGTGACCTATTACCCAACTACACCCACGAATCTTGCCACCTCTGATCTAAACCAGTTTATGGCTAAGAGAATATAAAAACTCACTTGTGAAGTGCATTGCAATAGTTATTTAAATCCTTGTTATCCATCTCAGTTGTCTGTGAACAAAAGCATCATGTTAATAGCATTATAAGTAGAAGTTCATTCATACATAAAATATCACAAGTAGTATCACCTTGAGTTTAAGTAGCTGATCAAAATAGCATTCGTCAACTTCCTTATATTCGGGTTTTTTAGATCCAATTTATTAATGGATATAACATGATTTTCAAAGTATTATAGGGACATCATGTCTTTCTCATGACACAGAGCTTTCATTTTACTTGTAAGAGTTGCTACCTCTGTTGACTTATCCTGTATTTTAGGATCAAATCCACCTTACAAAGGAAGCTTACTCAATCCTTCCACCTAAATACCCTACTCTTGAATATATATATAAAATTAGATCGGATTCCCATTAAGGCACAAAGCATGAGAAGAGTACAATAGTAGATTGTATCAAATTAGAAAACTGGCATGCCGGGCAGGTTCAGTAAAGGGTCAAAAACAGATATGAGGTTAACTCGGAGAATACTAGTACAGGTCAAAAAGTCATGTTGAGTTTACCACTTAACCCAGAATTTAATTATTTTCAAGTATAATTAACGGGATACTGACCATGTCTCCTTTAACCTTATCCTTTTTTAGATTCGCTTTTTTTATTTAACCTTGTCACCCGTTTGAGATCCAACACACAAAGCTAGTATACTCATTTATAGGGAAATGGCTTGAGATAGCAAAATCAATTGAAATAGTTATAACATATTATATATGTAACCCCATTAAGTAAAATGTCGTCAAGAGAAAAAAAAAATCGGAAATTATACCCAAAAAAAATAAAATTACTTTGTACATACCATGAATTATACTAAAATCATAGTACACATTTAAAATATATAGCAAACTTAAAATTAAATTGAATAAACAGAAGTCCCCCAATATGAAGAACGTATGATCAGTGATTTTGTTGGGTGGATGTTTGCTACTAATATTATTTTTATTATCATGTTCAAACCTAAATGGAATTATCAAAAAAAGAAAGATATATAAATCCCTACTACAGGTAATTACACACAAAGTAAAAAATAAGTATATAAATTGTAGACAAACCCTAGGCGGATGCATATTAACAACGAATAAACAAAAAAAGATAAACAAAAGTACAAGAAATAATCACATAATTCAGAAATAATAATATTTGGGGGTACCTGATGATTCCCGACAGAATAAATTCTTCGAAAAGGTTTGCGATTTTCGTAACAGATAGGAAGCAGTGTATGATTTTATCGATGAAAACAAATACAATGTGATTTATTAGCCCTTGTATTACGCGGGATATAATGGCGGTGGCGCGTGGGATTACGCGTTTTTTTAGCTTCTCAAATTAGGGTTTTTAATTAAGGAAAGATTATTACATCGAAAATGTGACTAAAGTAGAGATCCCTAAAGTTTTCAACTTTATTGGTAAAGTTTGAAGCATCTTGATTTTTGGATTGAAATCAAATGTCAATATTCAAAATTCATCTTTAAATCTTGACCTTAGATTTTAAATCAATGGCAACTTTACCAATAAAGTTGTAATTAACTTTAGGGAATCTCAATCCAATATGCAGTACCTATCTTAGGTAAAGCAAGAAGGATTATGTAAAATTCAAAGAGATGTTATGTAAAATTCAGGGGGCCTATATATGTTTATCAAATTGAAAGGTTTAATTTGTAAAAAATTTTAAAATATCAGTAGTACCTAAGCTTAGGTAAAGTCTCCAGTACGGATCATTTTTCCTTTTAATAATACTCCGTAATGTTTTCATACCATATCTCTTTCAACTAAAGAATGAATTTTTTAGCTATAACTTAAATTTAAATCCAAACTATATAATTCCTTCAGGAGAGAAATAATAAAGAGACTTAAATATAAATAAATGTAAAATAAGAACTAACGAATATCATTATAACAAGTTAACAACCATTTTTTCTTTAAAACTTGTAACAACTGCACTTTTAATATTATATATGTGCTAGTTAGGTTGTCTACGTTCCCGCAAGCCATAGTTGTACTTGAAGTTAGTAGGTAATGCCCCAAATTAGTAATCTAAAACTAATGATATGTATAAGAACTTCCTAATGAAGATACCTCGGAACAAAAATTTTTAGAGGTGGTCAATCGATACGATAATAATAACTTAAGACTCCCAAATTGAGATACCAATCAAAATTCCTATGGAATGCCCAACAAATCAAAAATAAAACCAAATCAAGAGGATATGATCATGATAAATAAAATTTTCAACTAAAAAATATAATTGGAAGAATTATGTACGTAAAAGCGTCGAAAACTTAATAAGTAAGCATATAAGCTTAAAAATTAGTACAAATTTACAAACAATGACCTATGTAACCAACTAAAAATACAAAAATATATCCATACACATAAATATACATGACTTATACACATATATACATATTCCTAACTAAAACAACCAAACACTTACATTTAACTAACTAAACACTTACAAAACAAATACATAATTAACATATACTTATACAACAACTTATACACTAATTATATAAAAAAAAAAAAACCCTTTCATTTGCCCCCTTTAGGCCGGCCTCCATACCCTCCCACACATACATTCCCTTTTCAAATTTTGCATGCCTTAAGTCTTGGAACTCACCACCAAAACACATACTACACACACTCACTAATCATTCCATCTCCTCCCAACATATTTCTCTCTCAAAAACTCTTCTTCTCTCCCTTTTCTCTCTTCATTTTCGGCAGCCAAGGAACAAGGAAAACACCAACAAAAATCAACCTTAATACTTGATAATAGTAAGGGTTTAAGTTAGGCTAAGCAAGGGTTGGATTAAGCTAGAGATTAAGGGTTATTTCAAGGCTAGATTGAGGGTATTTTTGGAGGGTATAGGCCACGAAAATCTACACCATTTTCATCATCTAAAAGTGTTCTTCAAGGGTATATATCTTCATCTCTTTATTAGATTAATCTTGTTCTTGTTTATATTAAAAAGGTTTTATCAAAAGATTGTGTTTTCTTCATGTTTTCTTTTGAATATACACTTGATGAGGGCAAAGTTGATAGGATCTTTCTTTCCATGCTCATGCATGTTGAATCCATGAAGAAAGATCCAAGGATTCAACTAGTTTAAGACCCAAAAGTGTGGATATAAGTTTAATAGTCTTTGATATGATTTTTCCTTTGAAAGATGGCTATATTCATACATATTATGAAGGTAATATTTCTGGAAATATTTATAAAAATATAGATTTTATTGATAAAGTGTTGGATCTATGAAAGTTAGCATCAAAAAGGTGGATATGTGTTGATTAGTTGTAAAGTAACTTTTTATATAAAAAGATGAACATGTTGTATAAATATTTGCATATATATTTCTGGAATATTTCATGAAAAATATATTTTTATGTTGATGGATTTTTGATGGTTAAAGCTTTATGTTAAAAAGTATTGATTTAAGTGCATATATGCTAGATTTAAGAAGGTTGGATTGTTGTTTGGATTATGAGATGAAGCTAGGCTTGTCATAAGTGAAAAATGTGTTAATATCAAGGTTAATATTCTGGAAAAATTATGGTAATAACAAAAATATGATTATGGAACCAAACAAGACAAAATAGGCTTGTTAAAATGCATTTTGAGCACACACATGCACCATAACTTTATGACCATGAAAATGTGATGAACATACTGGAAATATGACATATTAAAAGTATAAAACTCAAGTCATTTGATGCATGGCAAGAATAAGCTCAAAAATCGTCTTTTCGGGTCAAATAATCACCAACCGAAAGCACAAAATTTCACATAGCACACCACCACCACAATCACGACTTAGGACATCAAAATATTATGGACATTCTGGAAAAAATGAAATAAGAACAAAAATCCCTTTTGAAGCATTTAATTTGGTTGAGAAATGAGGCAAAAATCATTATTTCGGTAAACGATTTTATGTTTAAAAGTCCTCAAATTATAAGGACACAAGAGAGGTTGAATGGTTACAAATTTTTATTGATAAAAGTTGCCTAAAAAGGCCTGGGATTTTTGGACAAAAGCTCTTGTGATGATTTCTAAGTGTTTTTATAATTTAGTGAATTTAAAAGGGATTTTAAGGAATAAATAAATCAATAATAAATTATATAAATCATGAACTTGGACAAAATCACATGACTAATGTTAAAATAACCTAAACCTACTGGAGAAAAATAATTTCAAGGAGAGGAACAAGTTTTACATAATTTAAGAATAAATAACTAAGTTAACATCACTAATTAATCACTATTATTAAATAATTAATAATAAAGCCTAAATAAATAAATAAAATATAATATTACAAGTTTAAGAACATAATAATCAGTAGATAATCAAAATATAATTATCCATAAATTTTAAAGGTGATTTAAGAACCTAAGAATCATTATAAGGAATTATTTAATTAATTAATGAATAAATGGAATAAATAATTAATTAAATAATAATAAATCAAGGAAATTAATATAAATCAGAAAATATATTTTAAAATCCAAAATACTACAGTACCAATATCAAATAATAGTACAAAGCAAAGTGTGCAAAAGAAATCTCGCGAATCAAAGCCGAATTACCGAAATTCCAACAAACGCGCAAAAACGCTTAACGCAAAAACTACTCTTACCATCAATTCCAATTCAACCAAACATCTTGAACATCATAATGTGTAACACCCCAACTAAGGCGGAATGATGAGATGTACAGAAAGTCGAGTATTCAAAACAAAGGATTATAAATAACATTCACCATAGTTTTATTTGATAAAAGAATTTACAAATGTACACGCATGTGAACCAATTTCCAAGTACAAATGCGTCCACCGTACTTGAATATTAAGTTCACGAAACAAATAACAAGCACATGAAGTAGTATACTACAATGATCAAGGCGGATTCCATTGCCTATCACAAGGTTTGATCTTTGACTCCAAAGGGCAATGCAAATATTCATGAAGCATATAAATCCTCAATGCCTAAGCTTATTTCCTGAAAAGCATGAAGAAAAAGTGTCAACTACGAAAACGTAGTTGGTGAGTGCATAGGTTTTTATATAAATCTTGTACATCACCGTTTTAATACTTAGAAAAACTGATTACGATTACATTTCGAAATATCCAAACCATATGATCGACAAAGTTTTCATATTATGTTATCAAGTTTCCAAATACCATAACGTCATATCAAGACTTGGAGAATCTATAGTAAAATTTCAGGTTCTCATTTGTCAAATCATCATGAGAGAAAAAGTATATAAATTGATTAATCGTATATCATACCAAAATCATTCGGTTACCAAAATCATTTCAATATCACCAATTTCAACGTCTTTCAAGATATCACATGAGGGACGATACCCAATCCGTATGTCCAAACAATTTCCAATTATCAACAATATTAATATCCCTTTCACTTAGCCACAAGGGCATAATTCAATATCAAATTTCATTTAGCCACAAAGGCATAATTTACATAATTTTGATGAGTAAATGCTTGAGCCACTACTACTACCATTTTATTCAAGTCCGATTACAATCCAATAATTCAATTCATAGCACAAGCTGTCAATCAAGTGCCGTAATAATAATTACAATATTGATAATGGGTCGTGCCATGGAGACGCCCGATTATCTTAAGGTAGTTAGAACACCCGGGGGCCAGACTAGAAGTGAAGGTTGTCACGAAGGCAACCAACCTTCCAACGGTACGCTTTGGGTGGGCGGACGAAACCTAGTTGCGCAACTAACTAACTACAGGCCTCCCCTTTCGGAGTAAATAGTAGTGTACCGAACGACGCGGTTTGACAGAACTCAAGCTCATCACATAAATTCTTTATTAACATTTCATACTCATATATCAAGAATCATTTCATATAACAAACTCTCTTTCAAGAAACATTGCATATATATATAGAAAGCAGTTTCATTTATCATGCTTTTCACCCCGAAAGTAAAACACATAAAAAGAGTTTGAAAGGGGGCTATGACTCACCTTGATATGCCGCATATTATACTCATCTATCCAAAATGGGTACTTCCCATCTATAGCTTCCTTGACCATATATCCATTATGTTCCCCCATCATTTTTCAAGCCAAGACTATCCCTACGATAGGACTAATATACGTAAGTTCCTATCTTAAGCCATCACTTAGAAATGCCACTTTTATTATGTTGCTATCAATTGTGGAATCCAAGTATATTGATAACACTCGCATCGTTTTGGTTGTAGAGGTTGATGGTGTAAGGGTTACTTTCATTACATGTGTAGTTATAATTTGTTAGATTTTTGGTAACTTGGCTTCATTTGTGGTTTCACTTGGCATCTTAGGTTATCATGTAGAAATATCATATTAAGCTATGTTATCCTTATTCATCATTTGTTGTGTAACCGATTTTAGCGCGAATCAGCATTTGTGATATCAGTATATAACTTGGTTAACATAATTACTTATTCCTATCTCTCTTAATTAACTTTGTTTTATTTTTATTACACTTATCTCATGAAATTCGTTTAAGTGTTATGGGCCATTATCAATTGGGCCTTAAGTGTCATGGGCTTTTAAATGTTTTGGGCTTACATTAGTTATTGGGCTTTACCTTATTTGGGTTAGGTGCATAATGGGTCATAGTGGTTATTGGGCTATAAGGCTTATTGGGCCAAGTGGGCCTACTGATTTGTGTTCCTTTTGGGTTCATTATTTGGGCCGGGTTAGCCCATTATGGTTCTTAGTTCATTACATAGCCCATTATGCCATTTATAAGATTACTTACAAATTTTCTGTTTTATACTTTATTTTTAAGAAATGGTAGCTACTATTTTGGGGTCAAGACGAATTATTTGGACCTTCATGATTTTTACACAATGACTTATATGTATCTAGTATTTTTGTGAATTTTTGGTGAATTTTTAGATGATGTTTGGTGTCCTTAAAAATTATCCAAACACAAACTGTCTCGAATGGGCACTGCTTGCGACATCAGAAGTTTTATAAAAGTTCTTGATATTCTGATTTTTAGAAAAATCCCATGATTTTATTTTAAGTGCAAAACACATTGAAATTACTTTCCACCAAGTATGACCTCCTGGAACTTTATGGATTAGGAGATAAAAATTGTTAAAGTTTATAAAATATTCATACAAAATTACAGTTTTGACCAGTTTCAGTAGAAAAATCATATCTTTCGTTTGGTTTAGTGTTTTTGAGTAATTCCAGTTGGAGGTTAATCTTAACTCATTTGTCTACAACTTTTATTTTGATAGTTTTTCTTGAAAATGTCCTCACATGTTCAGTTTACCCGTTCTAAGACAGGAGATCAATTCTGTCAGAATGTTTATTGGTTAATACATCCCACCAATGGTTTTGTTTGCTTGCTTTAACCTCTAGATTCCCACTAACAAAATTATTACTTTGTTTTGTATCTCTTAACATCAAATATACAGATTATATCAAATTCAAAATCATAACCATCCATCTCAAATCCCCAAATCAAAATCAATCAAAACTAGTGCAAATCTAAGCATGCATGTTAAGATCTATCACTTTCAAGCTCAATCAACTTATTATTTTTTATGTGTGAAACTTTTTAATGATTATTTCTTATTATTCCATCATTTAAATATGCATGCATATATGTGTATTTAGTGATAAAATGAAAGGTAAAAAGAGTGGTAATCAAAAGAGTTCAAGTTATCAACCTTTGAAGATCAAAATAACAAGATGGGATGTGGTGTTGGGTCTTGTTCTTGATGGCAGCCCATGAGTCGTTTGTTGGCTGTTACAAGCTCAAAAATAAGGGAAAATAAGCTATCAAATGAAAGAAGGGATGAAGAACAAACAAAGGAACATGTTGGGTACCCATTGATAATCAAGAACCAAAAGGAAGGAAGAAGATGGGACTTGTTTGCTCCTGTTTTCTGCTGCTGTTCGATCAGCCCTTAGAGGGCTGATTTCGTGACCTTGTTGCCTCCAAATCGACTCCATGCTTCCACCATACATGACTCTAGTTGTTGGATGATCAATGGAACTTATTATTACACTAGATTAGTTAGTTTCAAGCTCCATTTTGCCTTGGAGAAATCTGAAAATGGAGAAGGAGGTGGAGATAGTTGAGAGAGAGTTTTTGGGAGGAGTGTGTGTTGTGTTTTCAAGAATGAAAGGTGTGGGGTGGTGTGTGCAGATGTATGGACGTGGGAGAGAGGAGGAAAAGGAGTTAGGAGGATGCCTATTGGTCTAAAGGAGTGGTGTAGTGGGTTAGGAGTGAACTCATTGGTTAACCCAAGTGGTTTGTGTTGGGTTTAAGTCCTAACTAGTGTTTGCATGTATGTATATGTATATGTGATGTATATTTATGTGTGAGTGTAAGAATAAGTGGGTTAGTTGTATGTTGATTGGTGGATTTTATAAGAGTTTATATGTATAATAAGTTTAAGTTGTGTGCATATCTTTTAATTGGAAGACATATTCAAATGTTGCAATATATTTATGTACTTATTATTATTCAAGCTTACTATTATGTACATAATAGTTTATAAATCTTTTTTTCAAAATGGTCATTATATCTTTGTGTTCAAATGTACTTTAATTAGCTTTGTGTTTGGATTGTTGGACATTTATAGAGATTTTGGTTGTTATCACAACTTGTGAGTCTTGTACAATTATTTATGTAACTCAACTTCTTGAAATAAAATTTTTGGTTCATTGACATTTCACCAAGTTTGATTAGAACTAATTTATAGTTTGAGATCGTATTGAATGATTATAGTTATTATTTAGGGCATTTCTAAGGCATTTCACTGCACTAGGGGGCAATTATCACTATGCTTGAATATCTAGGAGGCAATTTCTCTTAATGAACCTCTAGGGATCGAAACCTAGATAAATATAAGTAAGTAGTCATAATTTGAGATTGAGGGTTGTTACATCATTACCCCCTTAACATCAACTTCGTCCTCGAAGTTTGCTCGTTCATACGGTTATATAGGTTTTATGACGACCTTTCGGTTACTTACGGGCTTTTTAACCTCTATAGTCGGGGGAATCTATTTCCTTGGTGCCCTAAATATCACCTGATTAAAGCTTTGAAAGAGTTATAGTTGTCGCTCACTTCTTGAGACGTCCTGAGATTAATCGTAAGAAATCAATGTGGGCTGTCCATTCTACTGAGATCAATGTTAAGTAATGGGATGATGGCAAGAATATTAATGCGGAGGTGTAATATGAGCAAACGGTTCGTAACATGAGTTATAACAAAAATAGTAAAAGACGTTGGAAATTCTGTCGTTGGTGGCTACTCTTTTCCCATTGTTACTGTGTATACTTTCCTTTATCGTTTGCTTTGTCCCAATAAAGAATCCTCCACTGGCTCTTCGCCTACTTTTATCTTTCTTTGGTTTGATGTTGGACACGCTTGTCGCTACTAGAAAATATTGACTTCGTTTGTGACTGATCACTTGTTAAGGGATTACCCCCTTAACAAGGGTGATGCTAATCCGGGGTGTTGAGATGTATTAAAATTTGCAAGGGTACATTTCTATAATACCTCATTCTAGGGTTTTCAGTTTCGTTGTTATTGTCTCATGGCGTGCAAGGGAAATCGGTCATGTAATGTATGATGATGGTTCCATCTTGTTCCTCATACTCACCTTTGTTCTTTCAATATCGCCCTTATTTTCCCAAGATCACCTTTTTCTGTTATTCGCTAAGTCACATCGTTAATATTTCCTCTTGCTCTTGCCGATATTGGCTTTTAAAACGTTTCATGGCACCTTTACTTCTTCCTTTTTAATGTAGAATGACTACCATCCATGACATATTTCCGACTAAACTCCTTTTCAACATTACACATATAACCTCTTCCATTTCTACTCTATTCCTACGCAATCCTCACGGCAGAGTTTACACAATCCTTGTGCTTACAACTAATCATATCAAATCCTCACCATCTTGGTAAGACGGACACTTCAAACCCTTATTAGTATGGATCCCTTCTCAAGGACAATTTTTCTTGGGTCCTTTCAGGCCTACACAAAACTTCCAATGATCTTGCTCTCTAAAGCCTCATATCTACCTTTAGTTTTCTATGCTAAGCTTCTTTTCAAGTACACTAGCCTAATGCTTGTAGGAATCGCGATGTAACATAATTTAGGTGAAGCTTCATGCCTCGTCTTTCTCTCAACCATCTAGTTTTCTCCATTTCTCCTTTGTGTTCTTATGGATAACCATACTCCTTACCGTTTGCCACTTGGATCCATCTCTTACTAGATAATTGTTACTATGGTTGAGACACGCGCAGTCGATAGTCCTTGGAGTTTATCTCAGGGGTACTTGCGAGATCATAGTGATAGGGATCCTTGGATCCTAACTCATCACAAATGTATGTTATCATTATCACGCTTTCGTTCCAGTGTTTCGTAAATAGCCCTTTCCGGAGTTTGTAGTTTCTTAAAAGTTAATTCAACGACCAACTTCCTTAATCGTTGTGGTGGTATGTGCCTTAACTTCTAACGTTGTATTCCTAATTTACTCTGACTACTAACTTAGCGATTTCATGTCGTTTTCCTTTTCACTTCTCTTGGGCGCACTACTTCATGGGTCGATGGTTCTTGACTGTTCACCATGTGTTCTAAAATTTTTCACGCCCAAGTTCATCTTATTTTAGATTACCTCCCAACGACCGTTGACCTTGAGGGAATATCCATCACTCATGTTTCCTCCACTTATCGACCATACTCCCCTTCTTTAGCAAAACTAGCCTCCATTGGGTGTTGGGCGTATACCGCTTCCTCTCAGCTTAGTTGATATGTTCTACTAGTAGTTTGTCTCTCAATGAAGGCTTTCCAATAGGTATTTAAAGTATAATGCATGGAGCGCCATAAAGATGAACACCGACAGAAATACACCTTATAGATAACGTCAATACCTTCACTTTATCGTGTGGGTTAGATCGCCTTCCTTTACTTTACTTTCTACTTCACACAGCTTCAATGATGGTAGTGAATAGCTCTTATTGAACGATAAAGTATAGTCTTGTGCTTCATTCTCCTTGTTCGAATATCTTCCTTGTTGCGATTACCCCCTTAACATTTTTCTCCTAGAAAAATGTAAGGGATTTCTTGCTTTTCGTATCATCTCGTTTTCTCCTCTAAGCAAGCTCATTAGCCACCTTCTTAGCTAGGTTCCTTGAATCACCATTACATCTTGTCAATCTTCAATTCGCTAAATTTTCTCATCCTTCTAGACGACTTTCAATTCGCTAGATTTTGTAATCTTACTTGTAACTATTCTAGTCCTCTAGAGTAGTCCCAAACCATTTTTCATTTATCTTCAAATCGCGGGGGTCACATAGGTTTTATATTACTTCTTATCCTCCTTAATTTTCCATCTTCGCTCCAACGGTAACCTTGGAATTTCTTCTAATTTCCGTCGAGGCTCCATTTTACATGGATAAAAGGACCTTTAATTCCTTCATCACTTTGAGGCCTCGGTTCAATTGCCTCTACACTCGCTCACATGTAGACCATATCCAAGGCATCGCTTCCATTGGGTATACTAGTTTATAGTATCTCCTATACTATATTCTCCGACTCGCTAGTTTCTTGAACTTCCTTGTATCGAGTGAGTCCTTATCTTAACGTCGTTGCGAGTGGGTGGTGTTAGTTATTTGGTCTCACCACCTTCATGTGTTGTGTCGAGTCATCCGTGGATTAAGGGAATCGTAAATCTTTGGAAAAGAAGAAGGACCATGCTTCCATCATTTTTGGTCCTCGAGTTTGTCAAAATTCACTTGGCTAGCTTCAACGTGGAAGTGAGGAGTAAGAGTTCGTAGCGAGAATAAGACGTCAACCCAGATTAATATCTTTAGGTGAGTTAGACGGAATGCTTCAACGTCGCTTGTGAAAATTTGCTTCTTTGTACTTTGATTGACATACAACATATCTTCCACAACCTATGTTATGTACATGATCCAATAGCATCTTCTATGCTATATATTTATCCTAAGCATTTCGCTTTTGGACAACTGAAGACTAAACGTCATTCGCATCTCTTGATGTCGCAGCGAGAGCGGAGTACTACTTACTTGATTTCGTCATTGCCGAGTGTGGCGTGAGTGAGTTGTACGTTGTTAGGTTACTAACTTTTGAAGAGAAGCGGTGGTGATCATTACATTGAATCATTAAGAATATCAAGGATATAGAATTTGGTTTCGAATGAATCAAGTAGGAAATATAAAACAAAAGATTCATTAAGGCTCGAATCAGACTCCTTGCGCGAGTTAAAGAAATCACTTCTATGTGTTACGTTGCCCATTGGACTCCAACTTTTAATGACGTCAATATACGCTGCACTGACTTAAATAATATAGATAGATGTTCGCGTATACGTGTTAAAATAGAAATATTGCACCAAATTTCGAGGTTACATTCCTCACAGTGTGTCATCTAGAATGTATGGGTACGTGTTCGACTGGTGACGTTGTATCGTGATAAGGCCTTAGTGCCGCTCACCATTTGTAAATCTCCGACTTAGTTTGACATTCCCCGTATGTTTTGCGCCATCTCATATCGCATAAAAAGGTTGTGTGTAGATATCTTCAAGTCGCGTCATATCTTGGGACTATAATCCTTAGAGTATATCGTCAAACGCTCGTGAGAGGATGCTTTATAGGTGATATCGCGTCGTCGTAGGTAAATAATGAATAGCGGTGTCATAAGAAGAGGATGTTGAATAGTTTCAAAAAGCACGAGTGAACGAATATCGGAGGGGTACTTAATGACAACTTTCAGACTTAGAAAATTTCTAGTTTATAATGAATTTCCCAAGGGCAACCACTAGTTCTCAAGCGGTCGAATCTCAACATACAATATCTATCGTGATAGTAAGGACTATCCATATTATCATCATATCAAGTGATTACTAGTTCTCAATAGTCACATCTTAGAGCATCATAACTATCTCATAATTAGGCACCATTATATAGTCATTACATCATCTACGCACTAGCCCTTATATAGCTCAACCTTAGGGTGCAATAAGTATGTCAATAGTAAGGCATGACTACATAATCATCGCAATATTCACACGCTAATTTCAATAGCTCAAACTTAGAGAGTAAGGGCTCTTATATCTATATTTCAAATAGTCCAAACTTAGAGAGTAAAAACTCTTATATCCATATCGGCTATAGAATTTCATTTTACTCGTCATACCTATATCCCCTTTCAGTTCATTCTTAAATAATCAGTCTCATCACCCAATAACTTAAACAAGTCATATTCGAAAATAATTTCATGCTTCATAATAATCACATTATTTTATAGTGCATATGCTACTTAAAGTTCAACATCATAGTTTATAAATCTTTTACGCATGCGTTTCTCACAAAATTTTCACATTGCACCTTTAAACTTTCACATAGACAATACAAGCTTTCACGTTGCACATTACAACTCTCACATTGCACCTTATAACTTTCATATTGCAATCAAATCAATCATGCCCAAGTTTGCATGTTATAGCATAGAGTAGCATGTATCAACAAATATATATTTCAATCTTAGATTCGTTTCACTTCTAATGTGCAAGGAGAGGAATCCTACCAAGCTAGCATAATCCTCAACTAAAGCAAGTCTCAAATCCTTATATGTGCTTAGGTGAATGTCTAAATGCAACACGTATGCTCATAAAAACGGATTTAATAAAGATCTCTCTTTCTTTTTCTTTTTTTTTTTATTTTTGAAAAGGAATCCTTTTGAACATAAGTCCAAATGGTCGTTTGAGTTTTACATGATTCTCTCATAATTAAACATAGATTCATGACTCTATGTTTAATTAGGGTCCTACCATTTAAAGCTCAAACTAATCCACTTAACCTCATGCTCGACTCGACTATAAAAATCGTTTTGAAAAGTGGCTATAGTTTTGAAATTCCCGTAGGAACCCCAATGTTCTCTATAACCTTGGCTCTTGATACCATTTTCTGTAACACCCCAACTAAGGCGGAATGATGAGATGTACAGAAAGTCGAGTATTCAAAACAAAGGATTATAAATAACATTCACCATAGTTTTATTTGATAAAAGAATTTACAAATGTACACGCATGTGAACCAATTTCCAAGTACAAATGCGTCCACCGTACTTGAATATTAAGTTCACGAAACAAATAACAAGCACATGAAGTAGTATACTACAATGATCAAGGCGGATTCCATTGCCTATCACAAGGTTTGATCTTTGACTCCAAAGGGCAATGCAAATATTCATGAAGCATATAAATCCTCAATGCCTAAGCTTATTTCCTGAAAAGCATGAAGAAAAAGTGTCAACTACGAAAACGTAGTTGGTGAGTGCATAGGTTTTTATATAAATCTTGTACATCACCGTTTTAATACTTAGAAAAACTGATTACGATTACATTTCGAAATATCCAAACCATATGATCGACAAAGTTTTCATATTATGTTATCAAGTTTCCAAATACCATAACGTCATATCAAGACTTGGAGAATCTATAGTAAAATTTCAGGTTCTCATTTGTCAAATCATCATGAGAGAAAAAGTATATAAATTGATTAATCGTATATCATACCAAAATCATTCGGTTACCAAAATCATTTCAATATCACCAATTTCAACGTCTTTCAAGATATCACATGAGGGACGATACCCAATCCGTATGTCCAAACAATTTCCAATTATCAACAATATTAATATCCCTTTCACTTAGCCACAAGGGCATAATTCAATATCAAATTTCATTTAGCCACAAAGGCATAATTTACATAATTTTGATGAGTAAATGCTTGAGCCACTACTACTACCATTTTATTCAAGTCCGATTACAATCCAATAATTCAATTCATAGCACAAGCTGTCAATCAAGTGCCGTAATAATAATTACAATATTGATAATGGGTCGTGCCATGGAGACGCCCGATTATCTTAAGGTAGTTAGAACACCCGGGGGCCAGACTAGAAGTGAAGGTTGTCACGAAGGCAACCAACCTTCCAACGGTACGCTTTGGGTGGGCGGACGAAACCTAGTTGCGCAACTAACTAACTACAGGCCTCCCCTTTCGGAGTAAATAGTAGTGTACCGAACGACGCGGTTTGACAGAACTCAAGCTCATCACATAAATTCTTTATTAACATTTCATACTCATATATCAAGAATCATTTCATATAACAAACTCTCTTTCAAGAAACATTGCATATATATAGAAAGCAGTTTCATTTATCATGCTTTTCACCCCGAAAGTAAAACACATAAAAAGAGTTTGAAAGGGGGCTATGACTCACCTTGATATGCCGCATATTATACTCATCTATCCAAAATGGGTACTTCCCATCTATAGCTTCCTTGACCATATATCCATTATGTTCCCCCATCATTTTTCAAGCCAAGACTATCCCTACGATAGGACTAATATACGTAAGTTCCTATCTTAAGCCATCACTTAGAAATGCCACTTTTATTATGTTGCTATCAATTGTGGAATCCAAGTATATTGGTAACACTCGCATCGTTTTGGTTGTAGAGGTTGATGGTGTAAGGGTTACTTTCATTACATGTGTAGTTATAATTTGTTAGATTTTTGGTAACTTGGCTTCATTTGTGGTTTCACTTGGCATCTTAGGTTATCATGTAGAAATATCATATTAAGCTATGTTATCCTTATTCATCATTTGTTGTGTAACCGATTTTAGCGCGAATCAGCATTTGTGATATCAGTATATAACTTGGTTAACATAATTACTTATTCCTATCTCTCTTAATTAACTTTGTTTTATTTTTATTACACTTATCTCATGAAATTCGTTTAAGTGTTATGGGCCATTATCAATTGGGCCTTAAGTGTCATGGGCTTTTAAATGTTTTGGGCTTACATTAGTTATTGGGCTTTACCTTATTTGGGTTAGGTGCATAATGGGTCATAGTGGTTATTGGGCTATAAGGCTTATTGGGCCAAGTGGGCCTACTGATTTGTGTTCCTTTTGGGTTCATTATTTGGGCCGGGTTAGCCCATTATGGTTCTTAGTTCATTACATAGCCCATTATGCCATTTATAAGATTACTTACAAATTTTCTGTTTTATACTTTATTTTTAAGAAATGGTAGCTACTATTTTGGGGTCAAGACGAATTATTTGGACCTTCATGATTTTTACACAGTGACTTATATGTATCTAGTATTTTTGTGAATTTTTGGTGAATTTTTAGATGATGTTTGGTGTCCTTAAAAATTATCCAAACACAAACTGTCTCGAATGGGCACTGCTTGCGACATCAGAAGTTTTATAAAAGTTCTTGATATTCTGATTTTTAGAAAAATCCCATGATTTTATTTTAAGTGCAAAACACATTGAAATTACTTTCCACCAAGTATGACCTCCTGGAACTTTATGGATTAGGAGATAAAAATTGTTAAAGTTTATAAAATATTCATACAAAATTACAGTTTTGACCAGTTTCAGTAGAAAAATCATATCTTTCGTTTGGTTTAGTGTTTTTGAGTAATTCCAGTTGGAGGTTAATCTTAACTCATTTGTCTACAACTTTTATTTTGATAGTTTTTCTTGAAAATGTCCTCACATGTTCAGTTTACCCGTTCTAAGACAGGAGATCAATTCTGTCAGAATGTTTATTGGTTAATACATCCCACCAATGGTTTTGTTTGCTTGCTTTAACCTCTAGATTCCCACTAACAAAATTATTACTTTGTTTTGTATCTCTTAACATCAAATATACAGATTATATCAAATTCAAAATCATAACCATCCATCTCAAATCCCCAAATCAAAATCAATCAAAACTAGTGCAAATCTAAGCATGCATGTTAAGATCTATCACTTTCAAGCTCAATCAACTTATTATTTTTTATGTGTGAAACTTTTTAATGATTATTTCTTATTATTCCATCATTTAAATATGCATGCATATATGTGTATTTAGTGATAAAATGAAAGGTAAAAAGAGTGGTAATCAAAAGAGTTCAAGTTATCAACCTTTGAAGATCAAAATAACAAGATGGGATGTGGTGTTGGGTCTTGTTCTTGATGGCAGCCCATGAGTCGTTTGTTGGCTGTTACAAGCTCAAAAATAAGGGAAAATAAGCTATCAAATGAAAGAAGGGATGAAGAACAAACAAAGGAACATGTTGGGTACCCATTGATAATCAAGAACCAAAAGGAAGGAAGAAGATGGGACTTGTTTGCTCCTGTTTTCTGCTGCTGTTCGATCAGCCCCTTAGAGGGCTGATTTCGTGACCTTGTTGCCTCCAAATCGACTCCATGCTTCCACCATACATGACTCTAGTTGTTGGATGATCAATGGAACTTATTATTACACTAGATTAGTTAGTTTCAAGCTCCATTTTGCCTTGGAGAAATCTGAAAATGGAGAAGGAGGTGGAGATAGTTGAGAGAGAGTTTTTGGGAGGAGTGTGTGTTGTGTTTTCAAGAATGAAAGGTGTGGGGTGGTGTGTGCAGATGTATGGACGTGGGAGAGAGGAGGAAAAGGAGTTAGGAGGATGCCTATTGGTCTAAAGGAGTGGTGTAGTGGGTTAGGAGTGAACTCATTGGTTAACCCAAGTGGTTTGTGTTGGGTTTAAGTCCTAACTAGTGTTTGCATGTATGTATATGTATATGTGATGTATATTTATGTGTGAGTGTAAGAATAAGTGGGTTAGTTGTATGTTGATTGGTGGATTTTATAAGAGTTTATATGTATAATAAGTTTAAGTTGTGTGCATATCTTTTAATTGGAAGACATATTCAAATGTTGCAATATATTTATGTACTTATTATTATTCAAGCTTACTATTATGTACATAATAGTTTATAAATCTTTTTTTCAAAATGGTCATTATATCTTTGTGTTCAAATGTACTTTAATTAGCTTTGTGTTTGGATTGTTGGACATTTATAGAGATTTTTGGTTGTTATCACAACTTGTGAGTCTTGTACAATTATTTATGTAACTCAACTTCTTGAAATAAAATTTTTGGTTCATTGACATTTCACCAAGTTTGATTAGAACTAATTTATAGTTTGAGATCGTATTGAATGATTATAGTTATTATTTAGGGCATTTCTAAGGCATTTCACTGCACTAGGGGGCAATTATCACTATGCTTGAATATCTAGGAGGCAATTTCTCTTAATGAACCTCTAGGGATCGAAACCTAGATAAATATAAGTAAGTAGTCATAATTTGAGATTGAGGGTTGTTACATCATTACCCCCTTAACATCAACTTCGTCCTCGAAGTTTGCTCGTTCATACGGTTATATAGGTTTTATGACGACCTTTCGGTTACTTACGGGCTTTTTAACCTCTATAGTCGGGGGAATCTATTTCCTTGGTGCCCTAAATATCACCTGATTAAAGCTTTGAAAGAGTTATAGTTGTCGCTCACTTCTTGAGACGTCCTGAGATTAATCGTAAGAAATCAATGTGGGCTGTCCATTCTACTGAGATCAATGTTAAGTAATGGGATGATGGCAAGAATATTAATGCGGAGGTGTAATATGAGCAAACGGTTCGTAACATGAGTTATAACAAAAATAGTAAAAGACGTTGGAAATTCTGTCGTTGGTGGCTACTCTTTTCCCATTGTTACTGTGTATACTTTCCTTTATCGTTTGCTTTGTCCCAATAAAGAATCCTCCACTGGCTCTTCGCCTACTTTTATCTTTCTTTGGTTTGATGTTGGACACGCTTGTCGCTACTAGAAAATATTGACTTCGTTTGTGACTGATCACTTGTTAAGGGATTACCCCCTTAACAAGGGTGATGCTAATCCGGGGTGTTGAGATGTATTAAAATTTGCAAGGGTACATTTCTATAATACCTCATTCTAGGGTTTTCAGTTTCGTTGTTATTGTCTCATGGCGTGCAAGGGAAATCGGTCATGTAATGTATGATGATGGTTCCATCTTGTTCCTCATACTCACCTTTGTTCTTTCAATATCGCCCTTATTTTCCCAAGATCACCTTTTTCTGTTATTCGCTAAGTCACATCGTTAATATTTCCTCTTGCTCTTGCCGATATTGGCTTTTAAACGTTTCATGGCACCTTTACTTCTTCCTTTTTAATGTAGAATGACTACCATCCATGACATATTCCGACTAAACTCCTTTCAACATTACACATATAACCTCTTCCATTTCTACTCTATTCCTACGCAATCCTCACGGCAGAGTTTACACAATCCTTGTGCTTACAACTAATCATATCAAATCCTCACCATCTTGGTAAGACGGACACTTCAAACCCTTATTAGTATGGATCCCTTCTCAAGGACAATTTTTCTTGGGTCCTTTCAGGCCTACACAAAACTTCCAATGATCTTGCTCTCTAAAGCCTCATATCTACCTTTAGTTTTCTATGCTAAGCTTCTTTTCAAGTACACTAGCCTAATGCTTGTAGGAATCGCGATGTAACATAATTTAGGTGAAGCTTCATGCCTCGTCTTTCTCTCAACCATCTAGTTTTCTCCATTTCTCCTTTGTGTTCTTATGGATAACCATACTCCTTACCGTTTGCCACTTGGATCCATCTCTTACTAGATAATTGTTACTATGGTTGAGACACGCGCAGTCGATAGTCCTTGGAGTTTATCTCAGGGGTACTTGCGAGATCATAGTGATAGGGATCCTTGGATCCTAACTCATCACAAATGTATGTTATCATTATCACGCTTTCGTTCCAGTGTTTCGTAAATAGCCCTTTCCGGAGTTTGTAGTTTCTTAAAAGTTAATTCAACGACCAACTTCCTTAATCGTTGTGGTGGTATGTGCCTTAACTTCTAACGTTGTATTCCTAATTTACTCTGACTACTAACTTAGCGATTTCATGTCGTTTTCCTTTTCACTTCTCTTGGGCGCACTACTTCATGGGTCGATGGTTCTTGACTGTTCACCATGTGTTCTAAAATTTTTCACGCCCAAGTTCATCTTATTTTAGATTACCTCCCAACGACCGTTGACCTTGAGGAATATCCATCACTCATGTTTCCTCCACTTATCGACCATACTCCCCTTCTTTAGCAAAACTAGCCTCCATTGGGTGTGGGCGTATACCGCTTCCTCTCAGCTTAGTTGATATGTTCTACTAGTAGTTTGTCTCTCAATGAAGGCTTTCCAATAGGTATTTAAAGTATAATGCATGGAGCGCCATAAAGATGAACACCGACAGAAATACACCTTATAGATAACGTCAATACCTTCACTTTATCGTGTGGGTTAGATCGCCTTCCTTTACTTTACTTTCTACTTCACACAGCTTCAATGATGGTAGTGAATAGCTCTTATTGAACGATAAAGTATAGTCTTGTGCTTCATTCTCCTTGTTCGAATATCTTCCTTGTTGCGATTACCCCCTTAACATTTTTCTCCTAGAAAAATGTAAGGGATTTCTTGCTTTTCGTATCATCTCGTTTTCTCCTCTAAGCAAGCTCATTAGCCACCTTCTTAGCTAGGTTCCTTGAATCACCATTACATCTTGTCAATCTTCAATTCGCTAAATTTTCTCATCCTTCTAGACGACTTTCAATTCGCTAGATTTTGTAATCTTACTTGTAACTATTCTAGTCCTCTAGAGTAGTCCCAAACCATTTTTCATTTATCTTCAAATCGCGGGGGTCACATAGGTTTTATATTACTTCTTATCCTCCTTAATTTTCCATCTTCGCTCCAACGGTAACCTTGGAATTTCTTCTAATTTCCGTCGAGGCTCCATTTTACATGGATAAAAGGACCTTTAATTCCTTCATCACTTTGAGGCCTCGGTTCAATTGCCTCTACACTCGCTCACATGTAGACCATATCCAAGGCATCGCTTCCATTGGGTATACTAGTTTATAGTATCTCCTATACTATATTCTCCGACTCGCTAGTTTCTTGAACTTCCTTGTATCGAGTGAGTCCTTATCTTAACGTCGTTGCGAGTGGGTGGTGTTAGTTATTTGGTCTCACCACCTTCATGTGTTGTGTCGAGTCATCCGTGGATTAAGGGAATCGTAAATCTTTGAAAAGAAGAAGGACCATGCTTCCATCATTTTTGGTCCTCGAGTTTGTCAAAATTCACTTGGCTAGCTTCAACGTGGAAGTGAGGAGTAAGAGTTCGTAGCGAGAATAAGACGTCAACCCAGATTAATATCTTTAGGTGAGTTAGACGGAATGCTTCAACGTCGCTTGTGAAAATTTGCTTCTTTGTACTTTGATTGACATACAACATATCTTCCACAACCTATGTTATGTACATGATCCAATAGCATCTTCTATGCTATATATTTATCCTAAGCATTTCGCTTTTGGACAACTGAAGACTAAACGTCATTCGCATCTCTTGATGTCGCAGCGAGAGCGGAGTACTACTTACTTGATTTCGTCATTGCCGAGTGTGGCGTGGTGAGTTGTACGTTGTTAGTTAGGTTACTAACTTTTGAAGAGAAGCGGTGGTGATCATTACATTGAATCATTAAGAATATCAAGGATATAGAATTTGGTTTCGAATGAATCAAGTAGGAAATATAAAACAAAAGATTCATTAAGGCTCGAATCAGACTCCTTGCGCGAGTTAAAGAAATCACTTCTATGTGTTACGTTGCCCATTGGACTCCAACTTTTAATGACGTCAATATACGCTGCACTGACTTAAATAATATAGATAGATGTTCGCGTATACGTGAAAATAGAAATATTGCACCAAATTTCGAGGTTACATTCCTCACAGTGTGTCATCTAGAATGTATGGGTACGTGTTCGACTGGTGACGTTGTATCGTGATAAGGCCTTAGTGCCGCTCACCATTTGTAAATCTCCGACTTAGTTTGACATTCCCCGTATGTTTTGCGCCATCTCATATCGCATAAAAAGGTTGTGTGTAGATATCTTCAAGTCGCGTCATATCTTGGGACTATAATCCTTAGAGTATATCGTCAAACGCTCGTGAGAGGATGCTTTATAGGTGATATCGCGTCGTCGTAGGTAAATAATGAATAGCGGTGTCATAAGAAGAGGATGTTGAATAGTTTCAAAAAGCACGAGTGAACGAATATCGGAGGGTACTTAATGACAACTTTCAGACTTAGAAAATTTCTAGTTTATAATGAATTTCCCAAGGGCAACCACTAGTTCTCAAGCGGTCGAATCTCAACATACAATATCTATCGTGATAGTAAGGACTATCCATATTATCATCATATCAAGTGATTACTAGTTCTCAATAGTCACATCTTAGAGCATCATAACTATCTCATAATTAGGCACCATTATATAGTCATTACATCATCTACGCACTAGCCCTTATATAGCTCAACCTTAGGGTGCAATAAGTATGTCAATAGTAAGGCATGACTACATAATCATCGCAATATTCACACGCTAATTTCAATAGCTCAAACTTAGAGAGTAAGGGCTCTTATATCTATATTTCAAATAGTCCAAACTTAGAGAGTAAAAACTCTTATATCCATATCGGCTATAGAATTTCATTTTACTGTCATACCTATATCCCCTTTCAGTTCATTCTTAAATAATCAGTCTCATCCCATAACTTAAACAAGTCATATTCGAAAATATTTCATGCTTCATAATAATCACATTATTTTATAGTGCATATGCTACTTAAAGTTCAACATCATAGTTTATAAATCTTTACGCATGCATTTCTCACAAAATTTTCACATTGCACCTTTAAACTTTCACATAGACAATACAAGCTTTCACGTTGCACATTACAACTCTCACATTGCACCTTATAACTTTCATATTGCAATCAAATCAATCATGCCCAAGTTTGCATGTTATAGCATAGAGTAGCATGTATCAACAAATATATATTTCAATCTTAGATTCGTTTCACTTCTAATGTGCAAGGAGAGGAATCCTACCAAGCTAGCATAATCCTCAACTAAAGCAAGTCTCAAATCCTTATATGTGCTTAGGTGAATGTCTAAATGCAACACGTATGCTCATAAAAACGGATTTAATAAAGATCTCTCTTTCTTTTACTTTTTTTTTTTATTTTTGAAAAGGAATCCTTTTGAACATAAGTCCAAATGGTCGTTTGAGTTTTACATGATTCTCTCATAATTAAACATAGATTCATGACTCTATGTTTAATTAGGGTCCTACCATTTAAAGCTCAAACTAATCCACTTAACCTCATGCTCGACTCGACTATAAAAATCGTTTTGAAAAGTGGCTATAGTTTTGAAATTCCCGTAGGAACCCCAATGTTCTCTATAACCTTGGCTCTTGATACCATTTTCTGTAACACCCCAACTAAGGCGGAATGATGAGATGTACAGAAAGTCGAGTATTCAAAACAAAGGATTATAAATAACATTCACCATAGTTTTATTTGATAAAAGAATTTACAAATGTACACGCATGTGAACCAATTTCCAAGTACAAATGCGTCCACCGTACTTGAATATTAAGTTCACGAAACAAATAACAAGCACATGAAGTAGTATACTACAATGATCAAGGCGGATTCCATTGCCTATCACAAGGTTTGATCTTTGACTCCAAAGGGCAATGCAAATATTCATGAAGCATATAAATCCTCAATGCTAAGCTTATTTCCTGAAAAGCATGAAGAAAAAGTGTCAACTACGAAAACGTAGTTGGTGAGTGCATAGGTTTTTATATAAATCTTGTACATCACCGTTTTAATACTTAGAAAAACTGATTACGATTACATTTCGAAATATCCAAACCATATGATCGACAAAGTTTTCATATTATGTTATCAAGTTTCCAAATACCATAACGTCATATCAAGACTTGGAGAATCTATAGTAAAATTTCAGGTTCTCATTTGTCAAATCATCATGAGAGAAAAAGTATATAAATTGATTAATCGTATATCATACCAAAATCATTCGGTTACCAAAATCATTTCAATATCACCAATTTCAACGTCTTTCAAGATATCACATGAGGGACGATACCCAATCCGTATGTCCAAACAATTCCAATTATCAACATATTAATATCCCTTTCACTTAGCCACAAGGGATATTCAATATCAATTTCATTAGCCACAAAGGCATAATTTACATAATTTGATGAGTAAATGCTTGAGCCACTACTACTACCATTTTATTCAAGTCCGATTACAATCCAATAATTCAATTCATAGCACAAGCTGTCAATCAAGTGCCGTAATAATAATACAATATTGATAATGGGTCGTGCCATGGAGACGCCCGATTATCTTAAGGTAGTTAGAACACCCGGGGGCCAGACTAGAAGTGAAGGTTGTCACGAAGGCAACCAACCTTCCAACGGTACGCTTTGGGTGGGCGGACGAAACCTAGTTGCGCAACTAACTAACTACAGGCCTCCCCTTTCGGAGTAAATAGTAGTGTACCGAACGACGCGGTTTGACAGAACTCAAGCTCATCACATAAATCTTTATTAACATTTCATACTCATATCAAGAATCATTTCATATAACAAACTCTCTTTCAAGAAACATTGCATATATATATAGAAAGCAGTTTCATTTATCATGCTTTTCACCCCGAAAGTAAAACACATAAAAGAGTTTGAAAGGGGGCTATGACTCACCTTGATATGCCGCATATATACTCATCTATCCAAAATGGGTACTTCCCATCTATAGCTTCCTTGACCATATATCCATTATGTTCCCCCATCATTTTTCAAGCCAAGACTATCCCTACGATAGGACTAATATACGTAAGTTCCTATCTTAAGCCATCACTTAGAAATGCCACTTTTATTATGTTGCTATCAATTGTGGAATCCAAGTATATTGTAACACTCGCATCGTTTTGGTTGTAGAGGTTGATGGTGTAAGGGTTACTTTCATTACATGTGTAGTTATAATTTGTTAGATTTTTGGTAACTTGGCTTCATTTGTGGTTTCACTTGGCATCTTAGGTTATCATGTAGAAATATCATATAAGCTATGTTATCCTTATTCATCATTTGTTGTGTAACCGATTTTAGCGCGAATCAGCATTTGTGATATCAGTATATAACTTGGTTAACATAATTACTTATTCCTATCTCTCTTAATTACTTTGTTTTATTTTATTACACTTATCTCATGAAATTCGTTTAAGTGTTATGGGCCATTATCAATTGGGCCTTAGTGTCATGGGTTTAAATGTTTGGGCTTACATTAGTTATTGGGCTTTACCTTATTTGGGTTAGGTGCATAATGGGTCATAGTGGTTATTGGGCTATAAGGCTTATTGGGCCAAGTGGGCCTACTGATTTGTGTTCCTTTGGGTTCATTATTGGGCCGGGTTAGCCCATTATGGTTCTTAGTTCATTACATAGCCCATTATGCCATTTATAAGATTACTTACAAATTTCTGTTTTATACTTTATTTTAAGAAATGGTAGCTACTATTTTGGGGTCAAGACGAATTATTTGGACCTTCATGATTTTTACACAGTGACTTATATGTATCTAGTATTTTGTGAATTTTTGGTGAATTTTTAGATGATGTTTGGTGTCCTTAAAAATTATCCAAACACAAACTGTCTCGAATGGGCACTGCTTGCGACATCAGAAGTTTTATAAAAGTTCTTGATATTCTGATTGTTAGAAAAATCCCATGATTTTATTTTAAGTGCAAACACATTGAAATACTTTCCACCAAGTATGACCTCCTGGAACTTTATGGATTAGGAGATAAAAATTGTTAAAGTTTTAAAATATTCATACAAATTACAGTTTTGACCAGTTTCAGTAGAAAAATCATATCTTTCGTTTGGTTTAGTGTTTTTGAGTAATTCCAGTTGGAGGTTAATCTTAACTCATTTGTCTACAACTTTTATTTTGATAGTTTTTCTTGAAAATGTCCTCACTGTTCAGTTTACCCGTTCTAAGACAGGAGATCAATTCTGTCAGAATGTTTATTGGTTAATACATCCACCAATGGTTTTGTTTGCTTGCTTTAACCTCTAGATTCCCACTAACAAAATTATTACTTTGTTTTGTATCTCTTAACATCAAATATACAGATTATATCAAATTCAAAATCATAACCATCCATCTCAAATCCCCAAATCAAAATCAATCAAAACTAGTGCAAATCTAAGCATGCATGTTAAGATCTATCACTTTCAAGCTCAATCAACTTATTATCTTTTATGTGTGAAACTTTTTAATGATTATTTCTTATATTCCATCATTTAAATATGCATGCATATATGTGTATTAGTGATAAAATGAAAGGTAAAAAGAGTGGTAATCAAAAGAGTTCAAGTTATCAACCTTTGAAGATCAAAATAACAAGATGGGATGTGGTGTTGGGTCTTGTTCTTGATGGCAGCCCATGAGTCGTTTGTTGGCTGTTACAAGCTCAAAAATAAGGGAAAATAAGCTATCAAATGAAAGAAGGGATGAAGAACAAACAAAGGAACATGTTGGGTACCCATTGATAATCAAGAACCAAAAGGAAGGAAGAAGATGGGACTTGTTTGCTCCTGTTTTCTGCTGCTGTTCGATCAGCCCCTTAGAGGGCTGATTTCGTGACCTTGTTGCCTCCAAATCGACTCCATGCTTCCACCATACATGACTCTAGTTGTTGGATGATCAATGGAACTTATTATTACACTAGATTAGTTAGTTTCAAGCTCCATTTTGCCTTGGAGAAATCTGAAAATGGAGAAGGAGGTGGAGATAGTTGAGAGAGAGTTTTTGGGAGGAGTGTGTGTTGTGTTTTCAAGAATGAAAGGTGTGGGTGGTGTGTGCAGATGTATGGACGTGGGAGAGAGGAGGAAAAGGAGTTAGGAGGATGCCTATGGTCTAAAGGAGTGGTGTAGTGGGTTAGGAGTGAACTCATTGGTTAACCCAAGTGGTTGTGTTGGTTTAAGTCCTAACTAGTGTTTGCATGTATGTATATGTATATGTGATGTATATTTATGTGTGAGTGTAAGAATAAGTGGGTTAGTTGTATGTGATTGGTGGATTTTATAAGAGTTTATATGTATAATAAGTTTAAGTTGTGTGCATATCTTTTAATTGGAAGACATATTCAAATGTTGCAATATATTTATGTACTTATTATTATTCAGCTTACTATTATGTACATAATAGTTTATAAATCTTTTTTTCAAAATGGTCATTATATCTTTGTGTTCAAATGTACTTTAATTAGCTTTGTGTTTGGATTGTTGGACATTTATAGAGATTTGGTTGTTATCACAACTTGTGAGTCTTGTACAATTATTTATGTAACTCAACTTCTTGAAATAAAATTTTGGTTCATTGACATTTCACCAAGTTTGATTAGAACTAATTTATAGTTTGAGATCGTATTGAATGTATAGTTATATTTAGGGCATTTCTAAGGCATTTCACTGCACTAGGGGGCAATTATCACTATGCTTGAATATCTAGGAGGCAATTTCTCTTATGAACCTCTAGGGATCGAAACCTAGATAAATATAAGTA